>NC_057726.1:35757881-35765381 GCF_004010195.1 Chiloscyllium plagiosum
CAACTAAGGCACCAACATTTGAAGCTCGAAAGCGTAAAAATAATAGTTGGAGATGAGGTGTTCAAAGAATAACTTAATAGTATGTGGGACAAAGTGGTTTCCAGCACCCAGTGTTGAGGTCAAATTTCAAATTCCAATTTAATATTTACTAACAATTTATTTTAAAATTTATTTTACAATGATTAAACTTGGCAAGGGATACAGTCTTGTTTGATTGAGGTACGAGGCCTATACCTTATTACTCGTTTGTAAACTTTTGCTTACAACAAACACCAAGATGATTTCAGGTGCAAATAAATATGATCAAAGTTTAAGAAATGAGAAATGAAAAGTACTTTTGTTTTGGTTTGTTTTATTCTTGTCTTTTTTCCCCTGTTTTATAGTCAGGAGACATGATTTATTGTAGCCATCCATCTTTAGGGCTCATCCATCACATCCTGGTTGCTAGGCAATCATGGCAGCAGCTGTTTGCTTTGAATCAGACAGAAAAGTTGTCAATCATCAAAGGCAGGTGAATAGCATTAGAAACACGCTATTGTCAGACAGAATAATTAATCAAAGCAAGAAAAGATAATTAAAAAGATATGACCCTTGCAAGTACTTGCTCTGGATTGCTTGAAAAAAATGCCTGGTCTTTTCTAGACACTTAAGCAGCTGAGCACTGATAAAATATGTACTCTGTTGTGCATAGTTTTTAATTAATAAAAAAAAATGATTTGGCATTCATGGTTCATTCCTGAGAAAATTCTGAGCAAGAGCTAAAGAAATTAGTACTATTTGCTTGAAAGGTCTGACAGAGACTTACAACTTTCCATCAGAAGTCTGTTGAGTAAGTCTTGGCTGCATGCTTCATTCAGCTGTATACTGTCCACTTTTACAGTAGTTAAAAGTCAAGCAACTTTATGCTGTTGTAGTATTGACCTTCCTGCATGCACTCAAACATGGAAGCTGGATGGCCGCCACTAATCTGATGTTTTCAGCCACATTTGGAATATCAACACTGTATGTCTACTGGTATTAGAAATTATCTTAGAGTCTAGTCCATTCCTGTTTCCCAGTTAGTGCAACAGCGGAATTTAGATTCTTAGAACATAGAACAGACAGAGATTGAGTCATACTCTATCCAGTCATGGCATCTTACCATACCCGCTGTTGTTTGATTTGCTCTTGAAATTCAATTTTAATTTACTTGTATGGCAAGTTGCTAAAAGTGTGAGGTCTTGAGGTCCAGGTGAAACAGCAGAGTATCTGGGACATAAATGAACTGTGTATCTCCTTATCCAATCAGATTTAATAATTGTGAAATTAACAACAAACAGACTGAAAAAGAAGTGCATTTTAGAGTAGGCAAGTTCAATGTCAAATCCAGTATGTAGAAAGGGAAAGAAAGATTAAATTAAGTGAGAGAGCACAATAAAGAAAAAGGAAGAGTAAGTTTTAGGATTTACAAAATGTCCAGTGACAATACAAATCTGTAATATTGAGACTTAATTTTATAATAGTTAATGTTCTGTGCCACAGTAACTGTCAGTTATCACATTATTAAAAGAGTACTTAGATTGAAATGTACAAAATTTAACTTATTGAGGTGAATTTAGTTTCTCTATACTTAACAAGTGCAGCGACTTGACACTACTAAATGGATTTCAGCAATGAGGCATATAGTGAATTGTAGGTTTCACAAAGCTTCACAGTCAAAGGGCATATCTCAGCCAGCAAGTTTGGGATATTTCACTTTAACTGCATCTCCCTCTTGTCTGTAGCTGCTAAAGCATTTACACAAATATTGTTGAGTACCATTAGCCTCACTGTTATTTTTACAGCAACCTCTGACCCATTGTATGACTATTCAAGGTGAATAACTGTAATATGTAGTAGAAAATATTTACATTCTCACAAATTTGGGCAAAAGTGTGATACTGTTCTCCCTCTTGAAAACTGATATTTTTGCACTGTAAAATGTTTTTTTTGCGATTTCCCTCCATGTGAGTTATTTCAGTTTTATCAGTTCACTTCCTGTTAACTGCTCATCTATGTGCATTCTAACATTGTCTTTTTGTTGACTGATTTTCACTTGAAATGCAGTGAAGAAATGATTCAATTTAAATAAAGCGATAGTGTTTTTTTCAAGGAATGTGGTTATTGCAGATAAATTCATATTTTGTTTGTGTTTTTAAAAGGTAGTGGTGAATCACCTTTTCAAAACTCTGGTGTTCAACTAATGCAGGCACTGCTATAGTCCTATTAGGTAAAGGAGTTCCAGGATTTTGATCTTGCAATAGTAAAGGAACAGCAATATGGTTCTGTCATATGGATTGGAGGGGAACTTGCAGGTTGTGTTGTTCCCATGCTTATCTGCCCTTGTCCTTCTAGGTGATAGAGAGATCACTGATGTGGAAAGTGCTGTCTCAAGAGCCTTGGTGAGTTGCTGCAATGCATCTTTGTAGAGTGTACACTGCTGCTACTGCATATTGGTGGTGGAGTGATTACATGTTTAAAGTAGTGGATGGGGTGTTGATCAAGTGGTCTGCTTTGTATTGATGGTGTGAGTTTGCCGAGTGCTGCTGATATTGGTTAATCCTGGTGAGGAGTATTCTATTACACTCCTGACTATACCTTTGTCAATGGTGAGCAGACTTTAGGGTGTCAAGGGGTGAGTTATTTTATTCAGAATTCCCAGTCTTGATCTACTGTTGTATCGTAGTACGTATATAGCTGACCCTCTTATGTTTCGAGGCAATGGTAGACCACAAGATGTTGCTAGTGGTAATTCAGTGATGGTCAGGTTAAGAGAATGTGGTTAAATATTCTTTCATTGGAAAATATGGGCCGGTAGCTGATTTTGATAGAACAAATGAGGGAAACAAAAACTATCAGATCTTACCCTGCTATCCTACCAATACTGTGGTGAACAGATGCATCTGTGACAAGTGGATCAGTGAGGATAAACCCTAATAGTTTTTTCCTCATTTGTTCTATCTGCATCACCCACCAGCCTAGTAGGGAAGATATATCCTTCAGGATGTAGCCAGCTTGGTTAGTTGTGTTTCTGGGTCGGTCTTGGTGATGGACGTTGATCATTCCAACCCTGAGAGTACTCCAGGTCATTACTAATCTCTGTTTCCTCCAAGATGTGCAGGTTAGGTGAATTGACTATGCTAAATTGTCCGTAGTGTTAGGTGCAGGGGTAAATGTAAGGGAATGGATCTGGGTGGGTTGCTCTTCGGAGGCTCGGTGTGGACTTGTTGGGCTGAAGGGCCTGTTTCCACACTGTAGGGAATCTAAGAATCTAAGTGACTTTCAAAGTAGAGGAATAATGATACATCAGCTAAAGGTAGTGGGCCAGATGCCACAGATGTTCCATATTCCTGGGTAAAACCCTTCCCAATGTGTACCACGGTGCTGTTGCCACCTCTACTGGTGAGATAGGATATACCCTGGGACGCGGAAAGTGCTTGCTAGGCCATTGGCTTTCAGGGATGATTCTGCGACTGAGTATGTCAAGCTGTACTTGACTCATCTGGGGAACAGTTTTCCCAAGATGGCAGGAAAGAGGAATTTGCAGGATCAACAGGGCTGCATGTGTCTTTGTCATTTCAGGTGCTTTAAAATTCCTTTTTGACTTTTCTGTAGCAATTGGGTGCAACTGTGTTGCTTGCTAAGCTTTTTCAGAGGGAATTTAAGAGTTACCTGCATTGCTGTGGGTCTGAAGTCACGTGTGGGCCATAAACTGGTAATGATGGAAAATATCATTCCCCAAAACACATTAATGAACCAGATGGACTTTTTACAACATTGGTAGTTTCATGGCAATATTACTGAGAAGAGCTTTTGATTCCAGGATTTTTTTATTGATCAATTGAATTAGTTGTTAGAATTTAAATTCCAGCAGGTGTTGTGATGTGATTTTAACCGTATCCCCAAGACCTTAACATCGATCTCTAGAGTATGTTGTGGCCCCAAAATTGCCCAGTAAATATATTTTTCTAATTACTCTTTATAACTAGAACTGCAAACTTTTTTTTAAAATAAATGCCTGTATTGTGAGTATAATAAAGTTGTTCATCTGTAATAGTAGTTCCACTATGGCAATTCCTACTGAATTTGCATTTCAACTATTCTGCATAATGGTTTAGTACACAGAAGCATCGTAGTTTGGCTTTACTGTGCTAATAAATCGATTATAATTACTTAATGTTTTTTACTGACAGAAATTTAAATAATTAGATAATCAGCTTGTCACCAAGCAGCACATTTGAACAGGGATTGTACAGACATTTGATTGGCCAATCAGACCTATGAAGCCTCGTGATGATATTTGAGTAATAGAATTACTCCACCTCCCACTTCACTTTATTGGCTGGCTATACATGTACCTACTCAGAAATCTGATACAAATATGTTAGTAGTTCGATTGGAGTGACACAGATGTGGTTATTGTACAGGACATGGAATGCACATTTAATCAGGAAGTCAGACCCTTTAATGGTGGTTTAATGTATCTAAATATTGAATCAATCTTTTCAATAATCAATATTCAGTCACCAACACCATGTTCTTTCTCTGAATGAAAGAAACCAGTATACTGGTTGGAAATCAAATTTGAAACCAAAGTTAGTTAGGTCAGTTTAAATTTTTCTTCTTGAGCTGAAATTTGTGAAAATAAACAGATGGTGTACGTTGTAATATGAAGCCACTATGAGTCCTCTCTTTTATATGGTATAAAAAGCATTTATATAAAATTTAAGCATTGGGGAGAAAATGGTAGGATGCATGAGAAAGAAAATAAAATTTTCATTCAGTAATGTAGTTTGTGACCATAGCGATGTAATGGAACAAGCACAGTACGATTCATCATTAGGCTTAAATATATTAGCATACAGGGTCTTATATTCTATTATCATATTACAATGTGAGTTGAACATTGCTAAAATTGTATAACTCAGCTAAAATTCTCTTATTCCTGTTACAGTTTTAGAGGCAATATTGGGTTCCACCTTTTTATTCTACCATTGAGGTGAAGTACAACCAGTGTTAAAACATAATTGCATTATATACTGTAAACTAAAGCCAGCTTAGATCTGGTATTAAAATTCTGAAGATGCAGGTCTGTTGATGAACTGCAGTGACAGTAATAACATATTTGATGTTGTCAGGACTATATCATGCCCATGATAACTGTTCTAAATTGTATCAAAAGTGAGCTATAGATTTTAGTCCACCTTCTAGGAAATATTCAATATGGATACCAAAGAAAAATTAAATTTAATCCCACTGGGATGCTTAATTTTTAAAACTCTGTTTTTATTTTCCTGTTGATTGAATCCTGATCATATATCAAGAAATCAGTGAAAACCTGTAAAGTACTAAATTTTCTTTCCAGGATTCATAATATCTTGTATTTTGTAATGTATTAGACAAAGCATTTTCTGTAACTTTGGGATGCTGAATATTGTAATAGGATATTTGAAGTTCAGGACACATCAGGGGATGCTGTTATGTTCCAGTTTTTATTTCTGTGAATGAACCAAAAGAACATTTTGCAATACCTGTGGAGAGAGAAACATGGCTAATAGTTCAAATCCAATGTGGTGTTTTCTGAACTTCTTCATTTCTAAAGAGAAGTCTGATTGCACTCAAAAACGTTAGCTCCATTTCTCTCTCCACAGATGCAGCCAGACCTGCTAAGTTTCCGCAGCATTGTCTTTGCTTATTTCAGATTTCCTCCAAGCACAGTATATTGCTTTCTAAAACCAAAAGAAGTTTCCTTTTTAAACTTCAGAGGGGAAAGTATTTGTCCAGTCAGTAAGAGATTAATTACCCCTCCTCAATACTCAATGAGAATAAATAGCTGCAGAAAAAAGAAAGTTCCTGGATTGTCGTTAACTTTATCATGTTAAGTATACGTATCACACTAAGTTACGTATGGTTTTATACAGAGAATTCCCTTGTTGGACTTACCCTTCAGTCCTCCTCCTCTCATTTTTAGGCGATTCATCGTTTACAAAATCATAAACTGTTGCTTTATGCTTTGCATCTATGTCAACCTCAAGCCTACATTTTGTTTCAGTGGATGCTGTAGATATGGAATCATCATTGCACTTTTTAATTCCTGAGATCTGTTCATATACAAGGGTTTTGCAGACCACTATGGAATGACTCAGTTTTAAAACAAATTCCAAGGGCTGCATTTGTATTAAGATGAATTCTGAAGATGTAAAGAAAGAAACTGCAATAAGCTGCAAAATTTTCAAAGTTTGATTGAAAAATTAAGATTGTTTAGTTCAAAAGTTTTTTTACTGATAAATTATTGCTGCAGAATGGAAATTGTTATATGTGCAACTCAAAGGCTGAGAAATCATGAACAGAAGCCATAGATTAATTTTTTGCTGTATCATTTTGATAAAACTCAAAAGTTGAACTGTACTAGAGCTTTTGTTTCAACTTGAATTAATGCTGAAATGAATGGGGCCATCATCCCTGAAACTGATTTTGAAATCTCTCCATTTGGTAATGGAGGCTAATTAGTGGAGGTAGTGTTTTTCTTTTATTGGACAAATGTTAAAAGTTCTTTGTTTACCACAGGAAAATTGTAAAGAAAATAACCCTGACATGTTCACTTGACTACTGAAAATTTTCTTAGCATTTGTGCTTAAATAGCTCAACTAGGGATTATTTGAAGTATTGTTCAAGCTTCCTTCTTTTTGCTTATAATAGCAGTAAAACTGGAATACAAGATGAAAACTATTGACTTCAATAATTCTAGATGCATTATGTAGTTTTTATTGGTGGAATTCCGCACAGTTCCATGAGCTGTGGAGGAGTATATCACGGTAATCAATTGCTACAATATTAGTTCAGTTTAATATTAAAGTGTACTTATCACAGCAAAGTTATCACAGTACTACTGACAGCTCAATAGTTGTCATATTCTGACTAGAAACCCTGTATTTTGATAATATTACAACTTCAAGTGGTCTCTTATCGTACCAAGGAGATGTTACTGATGTTATGTACTCATACAGCTCCTTTAGTAGGATCAAAGTGGTCTAATAATAAGCAGTATTGATTGGACAATGGAAAAATAAATAAATTGGTTGCCATTATTTAAAAGACTGTACCTTGTGATTTAATTAAAGTATTCTGTATTTTTAACCACTTCTCATACTTAGAAATCCAAAACAAAACTAAAATTCGTCCAAGAAATATTTCTTTCCTAGAACAATAAAGTAACCATTACCTGAATGAAAGCTAAAAATTCCCACTGATAAAATTATACATTTTTGGCAGAAATTCGTTGTATATTCATTGAGCAAGAAACTGTAAGTTTGGAGCCAAGTGCAGCTTTCATTGTCTCATTTCAATTGTCTTCATCATTGTTCAAAATCATTAGCATAGAATGAAAATGTAACCGAAGCAGTACTTGAGGGTCTTTGTAGTGGCCCTACCTTTTGCTCATCCTCACAGACCATTTTATACAGATTTTTAAAAAAATGCATC
>NC_057726.1:35770381-35793626 GCF_004010195.1 Chiloscyllium plagiosum
ATAATTATTTGGAGCTTGCCAAAATGGTAATGGGTATATTCTTGCATAAGGGGTTACATTAAACTTGCACCAATTACAGCATAATTAGAAACTTGTTTGAGTGGTTGACTCTTAATTGATACAAACCCAAAAAAAGCTATATACGTTTGATAACTGTTGATAGATATAATAAAATCAAGTCTAAAGTGGGTAAGTGTCTTGATAATCAAATACTTAACATTCCCTATTACCTACATTATGAATGCATTTCTACTATGCTTTTTCCTAGTTTAAAATATAGCATCCTTTTTTACATGATATGTGAAATTTTGTTGAACATATGTGTATGCTCCGGTCTCTGTCTAAGCTGTATGTGCTTTATCAGAAAGATTTCAGATTGTATAGTTGAGGTGTCAGAATGCTGCAGCCACTGCTCCCAGATAACAGCCAGCCAGACACTTGACTGTTAGGCCTGTTGGCAGGGATTTTGGTAGAGCAGTCCCATCTAATTTGTCAGGTGCTATTGTAGCCTCACTCAGCAGGAAACTGCCAGCATGGGTCCTAACACGTCACCTGTCTAGGTGAGCTGCCGGTGCCTGCATCTGAAGTGACAGGGTGCTTATGCATTCCCAGCCTCTTTTACAAGCAATTGAATGTTTCAGCTATTTGGGAGTGACATTCTGCAACATCAGGTGATTTTACTGTCAAACTTTCACCTCTGACATTACAGGGGCATTAACTAGTTGCTCCCCAGTCAGACTGGAGAGCTATAAAGATGTGACTGTGAATTTCGTTACCAAAGAGCCACATATGGCAATAACAATCTATTAACAAATTAAAATCTTCAAAGTTAAAATGGCTGTAGGTGAAATTATGCAACTGATCACAGTCATTAAATAACTGCATCTGCAAAAGAAGCAATCAAACCCCTTATTATAGTTAGCAGTTTTGAATGTTAAATGTCAAAGAGTTACCACTGCACTGCAGGGAAGCGAGTTACAGTTAAAGATGCATAAAATATCTGCAGGTTTTTTTTTGTGCCTCTGCAATCAGTGATGACTTGCATTATCTAGCGTAGAAATAAACATATTTTTGAGAAGTACTTGGGGAATAGATTGTGTCAATGTTTGTTACAGTTGTGTGGCACTTTGAATTGTTCAGATGTTCCTGTTCGGAATTATGAAGTGGTCATTGAGGGTTAGTTGGTAATACTAACCCTTAGTTTGGGTGAAGGAGTGACCTATCCATCTGAGGCTTGTTCTCAATTTCTACACATGTCTATTTAGCAATGAAATCAGTCAATATTTCAATTCTAAAAGTTCTAAGAGATCTAGCCTAATCTTAAATTAAGGGTGCATGTGCCTTGGCCTTTCTCTGGAAGTTACATTTAGAAATGAGAGGTTTGGTTTTAACATGAACCAGGTATAGAACTCGTGTTAGGAAGTGGTCACCAATTATAGAAGCAAACTTTAATTTTTATTTCTACTGAAAGTACAAAATGGAGAGCTATCTTTAATAGAGGCTGAGACACAACATGGGCAAGTTGAAAATCTCCACAGATGTTGTGTAGTTTGTTTTTATTCTAATTGGTGGAAATTCACAGCAAGTCTGAAAGCATCTAGGGACAGGAGAACAGAGTTAATGGGGGCAATTGTCCTCTCCTTGTAGGTAGAAGAAATGAGGGAAAATGAGAAGGTATACAATTGGAGAGCTGACACTAGAAAGGTATTCACCTTAACAGTTAGGTGAGAAGGTCAATTCAATCGGCCAATAGAGATTCAATGGCAAACATTTAAGGGGATATTTCAAAATGCATAAAATAGTTACATTCCAATGAAAATGGAAAAATTTCAAGGGGAGGACCCATCTATCTTTAACTAAAACGTTTAAAGGCAGTGTCATACTTAAAGAACGGCATATAATTATGCAAAGGTAGGTATTGGATCAGAAGATTGAAGAGAATATTTAAAAAATTATTAAAGCAGCAATAGGAGAGAAAACTAGAGAGAATTATAAAAATAAGACTTTCCATAGCTCTTTTTTTAAAAGGAGTTAACAAGTGACCATTGGTCATATAAAAAGTGAGTCGAGAGAATTGATAATGGAAAATAATGATAGCTCATGAAATGAACAGGCACTTTGCAACAATTTTCACTATGGAGCATATAAGTGACAAATTGCTGTGAATCAGGAAATGGAAGGAACTCCGGAAAATCATGGAAGTGGTACTAAGTAAATTATTAGAGCTAAGTCTGATAAGTGTCCAGGCTCTGGTGGACTTGATCATTGGGTCTTAATAAGATGTCTTATGAAATAGCGATGTGTTTTTTAAACCCCTAGATTTTGGAAAGGTTCCATTAGATTGTAAAATAGTAGACATAACGTATTTATTCATAAAAGGCAGGAGACTGAAAGCAGGAATGTACAATCCAGTTAGCTTAACATCTATCATTGGGAAGATGTTAGAAAGATGTTATAGTAGGCACTTAGAAGAATTCAAGATAATCAGGCAGAGTCAACCTGATTTTGTGAAAAGGAAATTGTTTTAATCAATTTTCTTGGAGTTGTTTGATGAAATAACAGTTACTATGGTTAAAGGGATGATTTCCAGAAGGCATTTAATAAAGTGTTACGTCAAGGGCTATTGCAAGAAATGGAAGCTCTTGTAGAGCTAAACATATTGGTGTGAATAGAAGATTGACTAGCTAACAGGAAACAGAATAGACATAAATAGGTCATTTTATGCTTGATAAGGTGTAACAAGTAGTTCACAGGGATTAGTGTTGGGACTTCAATTTTTTTCAATTGATATAAATGACTTTGATGTTGCTCAATTTATTGATGTCATTAAGATAGGTAGGATAGGTAAGTTGGACAGAAAGAGGATATAAGGAGGCTGCAAAAAGATCAAGATAGTTTAAATGAGTAAGCAAAACTTTGACCAATGGAGTATAATGTTCAAAATGTGAAATTGTCCATTGGGTTGAAAGAACAGAAAATAAATATATTATCTGAATGGTGATAGATTGCGGAGCTCTGAGATGCAGAGGAATCTGGTAACTTAATGCATGAATCTCAAATGTTTGGAGTGCAGGAAATTCAAGTCATTAGGAAAGCTAATAGAATATTATCATTGATTGCAAAGGTAATTGAAGCCTCATCTTCCAACTTTTATATTCAGTTATACTGAGCCCTGGTGAATAAACATCTGGAGTTTTGTGTGTAATATCAGTACCCTTATTGAAGGAGGGAGTTAACTGCTTTCAATGCAGTCAGGGTAGGTTTATTAAACAAATACCTGGAATAGGTGGTTTGTTTTCTGAGAAAAGGTTGGACAGAGATGGATATATTCTTGATGAGCAAGGAGTGAATGGCGTGGGCTGAATGTGGACTGATCAGGTCAGCCATGATATCATCAATGTGGAGGTGCTGGTGTTGGACAAAGTCAGAAGTCACATAACACCAGGTTATAGTCCAACATGTTTGTTTGAAATAACAAGCTTTTAGAGCATAGACTTCATCAGGTGAAGTGTCACTACTTTTTAAAAATAAATGGATTCCAACTGTCAACAGACAATTATGAAATATCAACATATAACTCTATATTAGTTAAAACTCTACGCTCTATATAAACTTGCCCTCTGCCTACACACACAGACATGCTCTCTCTCTCTTTCCTTTTTTAAAAAACTAGGATGTTAGAAGTAGAGAGAAAGACTTGGAGGGCCGTTCAGTGATTCCTATCCATGGGGTTTGCTGACATGATTCTTATTCTCAACAGAATGCTGTTTCTCAATCTTCCTTCTCCAGATACTTTCATTTGTTTGTAGAAGACATGAGGTAACTTATTGATTAAAAATCACAGCTTACAGCAACAGGAAAGGGGAAATAAAGTGGCCATATTTAGGCATGAGATGCTTTTACTGCATAGCAAATGCAACCTTTTCTCCTCCAAATGTCTGACTGTCCCATTTACAATCCAAACTGTTCTGGAAGCCAGTCACATTGTTGGATGACAACACTGGTCACTAGTCCACTGACCAATTAGCTACTTGTTGCTAGCTAAAGCTCCATTCATGCTCACCCTTTGACTCTTGAATAAGCAGCTATGTAAACAGTATTTAAAATGAATTTCAGGTTACTTGCTTTTAAAAAGTGTAACAGTCCTTGGTTTTTAAAATATTTATTTTCCCATTTCAGTCCAAAATCAAAATTACAGAAAAAAAAGTTATCTTTTCACTGGATTAGGGGCTTCACCAGTTGGTGAATAAGGTGGCTTCTACCTCTTGAAACCCTCTTGAATTTACCTGTTAGCACCCCCCCATTCCCCTCTTTCCACAACCTCTATCCTGTGGTGAGATAAAAATCACTTAGCATTTCTACTTTTACTTTCACTTACCATGTACCTCAGGAATCAGCCTCATCCATTGATCTTCGGGTGCCTGATGCTGCCAGTGTCTGATTGGCCAATTGCTTCTCACGACCTGAGATGACTGTGTTGAGACCTGTGATTGGCTGATACTCTTCCATATGAGGCTGTCAACTTTATCAAGCTGACTAGTGTGCGGTTGGCTCAGTTATCTCTGCAGTGTGGGTGGTCTGTTTCTCGTTCCCACTTCCACTTTGTAAATTGGAAAATTGCACTCTTAGTCTAAGAAAAGAAAAATTGTGATCAATATTTCAAGTTAGTATAACTCTTATGATTGGTGACAGTTCTAAAGAAGGAGTTCTGAATAAGGGTCAGTGGACCCGAAACACTAACTCTGCTTTCTCTCCACAGGTGCCCCTTGACCTGCACTTTTCCAGCAATTTCTGGTTTTGTTTCTGATTTCCAGCATCTGGAATTCTTACATTTATTTTCTTATGACCGGTGTGTGGGATTCTTTGTCGATTCTCCGCTGTTGGTCTTCTGAATTTTGGTCACAATCCTGAATGTTGCAGCTATTTATTTGTTCCTTTTAGTTACCATAGATGTCAATGATTGTTGTGGTCTATGTTTTGTGGAAATAGAGTCTAGCTTGTGAATAAAGCTAAATAACTGGAAATGTGTGAGGATAAATGGTAACCACATCTCTGTTTTAAATCCATGTTTGTGAGATTTATAGGTCATTTGCAGACAGTACTTTGCCATGCATTTTAGTCTGTCTTGTTCAAATGGACAGCTTGTGGGTATGCATCTAACTGGCAAAATACATGATTGTCTTAACCAGTGATGGTCTTTTACAGATTGAGTGAAATGCATCCTGGAATGGGGCATTGAGCATCTATTCACACAAAGCATTCCATCCCATCTCTGTCACAAGGGCACCACTTTTGTAAGCTGTAGTTGGTATCTTACAGGCTGCAAAAATTAGGCTTTGATTCCTTTTGAGTAAGAAAGACAAGTGATCATACTGAGGCGTTGAAGTGATCATATTATCACAATATGGCAGATGGTGAAATATGAATTAAGAAGCTAGTGTAGTATAATGCTACTTACGATTTCATGGTGACCATATAATTATTTCTGATTGTCAAAAAAAATCCATCTGGTTCACTAAAGCCCTTTGCGGAACGAACTATGCCATTCTGGCCTGACTCCAGAACCATAACAATGTGATGGAACCTTATCTGCCTTCTGAAATGACCTATTAAGCCATTCAGTCGTATCAAACTGTTACGAAGTCTAAGATATAACTTTGTGAAAATGACAGAAACATCAGCAGTGGTGGCAAGTGGTATATAGTCGGTTGGGAGTTTTGCTGGAAGTGGTTAACACTGCTGCCTCAACGCTAGAGACCTGGGTTTGATTCTGGCCTCTGACAGTTGTCTGTTGGAATTTGCACATTGTCTACGTGAGTTTCCTCCAGATGCTCCGGTTTCCTCCCACAATCCAGGTGCAGGTTAGGTGAATTGCCCATAGTGTTCAGGGATGTGTAGATAAAGTGCATTAGTTAGATGTAAATGTAGAGTAATAAGTTCGGGGAATGGGTCTGGGTGGGTTACTCTTCGGAAGATTGGTGTGGACTTGTTGGGCCGAAGGGCCTGTTTCCACATTGTAGGGATTCTATAATTCTATAAATTGTATATTGAGATGTTAAAGTGATCATATTGAGGTGTTGAAGATATGATCAGGTGAATAGAGAAACATTACCTGCTCTGGTGGAACGTCCATAAAAAGGGGACATATCCTTAAAGCTAACGCAAGGCTGTTCAGCCGTAAGGTCAGGAAACATTTATTTGTGCAACGCATTGTGAACATCTGGAACTCTTTCCTCGAAAAGGCTTTTGAAGCTAGATCAATTGGAAATTTCAAAACTAGTAAGAATAGATTTTTGTTAGCCAAGTATTAAGAGATAGGGAAACATTGCGGATAATGTGACTTAAGATTCTGATCAGGCATGAGCCAACTGAATGGCAGGGCAGGCTCGAAGCGATGAATGTGTGTCTCCTTTCCTGTGTTTCTTTTGAAGAGGCAAAATGGACCGAATTTGAAACGTACTACTTTAAAGTTACAAACAGCTGTTTTTTTTCAGCAATAGTGTAATTTTAGTTCCTGCACGCGGTGCAAATTAATGTTCCAATCTGGAAATCTGATTTTTAAAAGCTACAGCTGCTTTCAGTAAAATACTGCGGATGCTGACAATCTGATTAACCAACAGAAAATGTGAGAGATTTAGAACAAAAAAATGCAGGAGAAACTCAGCATTGTCTTTGGAGACAGAAACAGCATTAACATTTTGAGTCTGATGTGAAGAGTCATATGCAGTTTCTCCAGCACCTTCTGCTTTTAATAGGTTTGGAGTGACTTTCAAAATACTGATAATCACATTTGTTACATATTCAAAGAGCACAATCTCAAATTGAAGTGAAAAGCTCGCTTAAACTCTCCCTTCACGAGCTGTTGCTCATTCTAAAATAAAACTTTAATTCTTCAAATCTTTTATTTTGTGAGAGGAGCTCTCAACCAGGCAGCACAGCCTCCTTGATGCTATGTGTGTAGGTCAAATGCAGTGACAGATCTAACAGCAAGCCTTTTGATTCTTCCTTTTTTGCAAATACTGTTGAATAGAGGAGATCAGACTGCAGGTGAGCAGGACCAATCATTCCGAGTCTACAGTCCACAGATGGAAACAAAAATGGTCAGAGCAGCTCCAACAGTGACTTTTAAACAGTTTATTAACATCTTACATGTTGTATGCTTTCTATTCATTTGGAAATCCAAAGCAGTATTTGTATATATTGTGCTTTTGTTTCAGTGTCGTTTTGGGACTGAGCTGATTAGAACGTGATGTGCCTTATGTTGGGATATTGGAGCTGAGTTATTTCGTTGTGGCAGACACAGTAACATGATACCTGAGTTGGCCAGATCCACAAAAACTCAGGTCATTAATACGGTTTGACCAGTGACTGGTAGAACTTGAGGAGCTAGCCACCATAACATACATTCATGAGATACTGGGAATAAAGCTGTCACTGAACCACACTTCTTTTCATCAGTTACATAAAATCTTTTATCAATTCATAATAAGCAAAGGAACTATTATTGGACAAGTTGCCAGCTTTGCCATTGACCTGAAGTTAGTTATAATAGAACACTTAGGTCTCCCTACATTTTGTCAGTCTAACTCTCTGAGCTTGGTTAATGCACACTCAGTACGCTCCAGGATGAGTGCACACTGTATTAGCCAAATAGAAGTTTCAATTTGCATGGCATATTCAGTCATTTGACTGAGATACGAGTATCTATAGAGGTTGGTTTCTTCATATCTCAGACTAAGCTGATTCCCCAGTATTTTGTAGGTAATAATTTTGCTAATAGTTTGGTACGAAGGTGCCTTGCTCCTTAAAAATGTGTTAACCTTGCAGTGAGAGATCACATATACATATGTTTGTGCACCATGACAATTAGATTTCTAGCACTAGTTCTTGTGCTGTGATTGAAATGAATTGATGTCAGAGTTTTGATGTTGTATTTTGTAGACAGAGGTTTGCCGAGCAAATGACAAAAAATTTCTGAAAATATTCAAATTTTTTGAAAGAACAAAGTACAATCTTAAGGAAATAAACAATAATCTTGGAGATTGACAGTTGCTTCCTAATAATAATCAAATGTTGATTATGGTTTGATAAAATTGCCATGATTTTTTACACAAGCAATAGTCTTCATTGTGACTATTAATCATATACAGCAGGCTTGCTATTACTATCTATCAAAAAAGCTGCTGCAAAATTATGTAAAACTACCCATTAAAAACTTAAGTAGAAATATACTTTTATGTTACAACATGATACCAAGGCAGACAACTTATGTTGGATTTCAGACGATGAATGTACACTGCTTTTGCAATTGGCCATCGCCTGAACCCGCTAAAGATTGCTGCCTTTACTTACTCCTCCAAGATGTTCATTTTTTTAATGTAACTGCATGGAAATTACAAGATAAATATTGATGTTTAACCAGCCCAGACCATTAGCACGCAAAAAATAGCACAGCTAGTATTTTAGATTTTTCTCTAACGAAAACAGGTTATTATTTAGATTGGATTTTCAAGAGCTTACACAGTTCTCTTCAGGCAACATGTTGATGATCAGGTTGTATTATACATTTCATGTATGTTTTATTTTAAACTCCACTGTGAAATAAGCATCAGCTCCAGCAATGTTATTTACAGCAATGTTACATTCAGAGAATTCTAAAGCCAGTACAGGAGGTTGGAAATCGGGCAAATATTTTTGTCCCCTTGAGCAGCATGGATAATGGCAAAAAAGTTGGGGAAATATCGCGAGATTGAAAAATTAGAATTTTGACATTCAGCAAGAATTTCCGATGTTGCCCATGACTCTCTATTAAGAGGCAGCAACCTTGTTTCCCTCATATGCATTTCATTATTAGCTGAATTCGCCCCATTTTTAGTCTACTTGCAACTCTCCTTTCTTGAGAAAGTAGATGGCACCAATTCACAACATGAAAGCCAGGCTAGTTAGCTAGCCCTTGCAGCTCACCACTTGCTTGCCCAGTCCTTCATCCAGCCCTGTCTTCACCACAACATCCCTGAAGGTTCCATGGACACCATCCTTCTCCACCCTTTGAGCATGCAAGTTGGCGTCAGCAATTCACCAGCCTTGTCCCATCATCCTGCTTGCTCTCGGACTAACTCTTACATCTCTTCAACTGTTCAAGTTTGGTGCTCACGGAGACTTATGATTTGTATGTTTCTGCCAGGCCAGTTTGTAAGGAGACACGGATACATCGCTCACATCTGCAGAGGATGCAGCTTCATTTCTTAGCACTCACTCACCTTCCGCTGACTTAGAAGCTGCCACACTCTGTGGCTTGCATTGCTTTTTAGCACAGATGACGAGGCAGGCAACTTGTTGTAGTGGGGAGTACTGAACAGTGAAAGGGGATGGACATGTTGCTATACACTGATGTCTCCCACTATGTATCAGCAGCTTATGTGGCAAACACACTGCATGTGCTTCATGCAAATGGACATGAGTGGAAGTCAAAGTGCAACATTAAATAGTAGTTCAGGGATCCCTGTGTTTTGAGGTCATCTGCAGTCAAGAAGTCTGTTGGCTTGTGAGAGATAAGCAATGTTTGGCCATTTATAATTTCCTTCATCCTTGGGTTGTCAGAATAGGCTGCTCATCTCTAAATGGTTACAACTTAACCAGGTCCACCAGCGACAAATACAAGTAAACATTTTAAGAATGTAGGGAAATTACAAGGTTACCGAACCAACAATGTGCCATTAGGTTTATCTTCTCTTCTTCACCCCCCACCCCCAAAACCACCACCACCACACAGAGATGGAGGTTACCATTGATTAGAAATGGAACTGAGCAAGTTATATAAATACAAGGGCAGGTCAGACATAAGGAATCCTGCAGCAAGTAACCCCTCAAAGCCTGTCCACCACCTACGAGGCACACACCAGGAGTGTGATGAAATACTCATCACCTGATTGGATAAGTGCAACACAAGTAACACTCATCCAGGACACCATCCAGGACAGAGTAGTCTACTTGATTTGCGCAAGATCCACGAACTTCAGTCTCTCAGTTGTGTGCACCATCGATAAGAAATTCATCAAGGTTCCTTGGAAAAAATCTTCCAAATTCATAACTGCTATCATCGACAAGAATTAGGGTAACAAAATATGGGAGCAGCACCATCTGCAAACTCCCCTTCAAGCCAATCACCATCTTGACTTGGAGATATATGGCTGCTTTGTCATGTTGCTGGGTCAAAATCTTGGTATTCCCTCCCTAACAGTATTGTGGGTCTACTTAGAGCACATGGACTGCAGTGGTTCAAGAAGGCAGCTCACTGCTACCTTCTCATGGGCAACTAAGGATGGGCAGTGAATGCTGGCCCAGTCAGTGATGCCTGCATCTCATAAATGCATTTTTTTCTAAAATGGAGCTGAGGGCCTCCAATGCTGACCTGTTCAGTATGGTTTCAATGGATATTGCTCATGCCTACTTAAGAAGAGGGAAGTAATTGTAAAATTGGGAGAAATCTTGTGTAGGTTCAGAAGGAGTTGGTGTTGGTTGTAATGGGAGAGCAGCAGAGCACAGCATAGTGAGGTTTACAGGGTTGGTTGCCTATTGACTTCTGCCTGACCTCGCATGAGTGGCTGTGCTCTTCTTTCACCAACTCTGGTATTTTTTCTCATTTGTTGTGCGGAGCCTTACACTCACTACCTGACACTGGTTTTGGTGCTCTCAGCCTAGTTGTGGGACAGGTTTTCCTGCAGTCACACAGCAGAAGGATTAACTCTGATGGAAGTGCATAGGAGAGCCATTTGTGGTGATACAAGAACAGGAAAGGTGGTGAGGAGTCCCCACTGAGTAAGTAGGAGACACGGCAGGGTCATTAGTTTGGGAAGATGAGGTAGATGAGAGGGGCTATTGAGTGGGCGTGACACATGTAATGGTGAGAATTGTAGTCCATGAGTCTTGGTGAGAGGTGTGTGCAGTGACAGAGTCAGACTGAGTGGCGTCCCGTGTTAGGTAACAGAGAGAAGATGATGACACTTACCCTTATGAAGTGAAGAAGATCCTAATCTTCTGTGTGCACTATTGTGCATTACATTTTACCCAAGACACAACACTGACCTGGGCTACTATATCTGTAGCAGTCTACTTTTATTAGACTTTTTATTTGCCAGTCAGCAGGATGAAGCACTACACTCTATTCCACCACTGTGTCTACTTTTAACCTTCGGTTCCCTGTCAGTGGCAAGTGAGCTTTTGTTTCCTCTGGACCATGTCCTGGCTGTAGGGGCTGAGCACCACCCTCGAGAGTGAGGAGCAGTTTCTGGCTTGCAGCATCTGAAGTGTGCACCTAGACTTTAAATATGCTGCCAGTGGTGTGAATGCTGGACAGTTGTAGGTGCAGCAATCACCTTCCATCTCTCCTGTTGTGTAATTCCACATGAAAGATGCTGTAGAGCTCGGATATATAACTGATGAGGTGACGAGCTGAAGATTGAATGAGAAAAGTCATTGTGAGCCATGAATCTCACTGGAAAATATACTTTTACTGAAAATGAGAAAATTCATCCCTAAGTGTTTCCTACACTCCAATAGTGACTGCAATTTATAAGTACTTAATTGGCTGTAAAGTGCTTTTGGACATCCTGAGATTAATACAAGTTTTATTTTTCTTTAAACAAATTTGAAGGCAGATCTAGAAATCCTCACTCCTATTATAAAGAGGTATAAGGAAGAAATGAAGAGCAGAGGGTGAGGTCGCACATTGCAAAGCCCACTATAAGTTTAATAATTGCCCTGCTAAGATGAGTTTATTAATGAATTTAAGAGGTAGTGGAGTCTTTCAGATTTAGTTCAGTTTAGACCGGGAATTAAATGACATGATATTTCGCAAAGACCACAGAATGCATATAACCTTGCATGTCGGGGGCCAAGATGCCCAATATGCTTATACCAACAGGGATTTTTCAACACAACAAGCTGATTCCTACTCCTAGGTATTGGAGGCAAAGTAACATGAGGACACATCATGAAGTGCCTGCATGGCTTCAATGATGTGCAAGGCAACCCAGCTATAAGCTGTGCAACCAGAAATGAAGTTCATCAGCATCCTAAAGGGTCCCCTAATTTCAATTCAAGTTAATTAGTTTAAAGAAAAGAGAATGTATCCTTTTATTCCAGGTGACATCCTCCATCTTAAATATGCACATCACAGTAATAGCAACAACTGCAAATAAGCCAGCCATGGAAATAATGTAAATAATGAAATTACCTCATTACAAGTGTGTAATACACATGACTAAAAATTTTATTCTGAACTCTGTACTGAATATCTTCACATGCACACTTCTGTTTGTGGAGAGGTGCTATATATAATTTTATGCACCAATCATATACGTTAAGCTACAGATCAAAGTTTGGTTGCTTTTCCTCATTTTACATTCCCATCACTTATTCACTGAATTGATTGATCAAAGGAAAGTATAAGCCATTGTGTTAGTTACGGTGAGCTGAGACTGTTGAAGTCCCAAACACTTTTTGTTGAATATGAGGGTCTGTTTTAAAATGCTACAGTTCCCAAATTCCCTTGAACGTCCACTCTTTGAGTAAAATAACAGTTCACCTGACAAACATAGAGCAGTGAACCAAGGACCACAGAAACTGGACCAGATAATTCAGTCATTCAGCAATCCTGGCCCTTTAACTTGCTCTGCCATTCAGTCAGATTATGGCTGTTCTGTGGCTCAATTCCATTTTACCCATCTTGATCCTTATGTTATGGACTAGGCCAGACCACTCAAAATATTCTTGAGCAGGCAGCCCCAGACCATAATTTTGCAATTTGTTTCGGTAAGCGTACAGTGAAGCGTACCTGGAGTAAGTTAGCTTGGTTGGTTACTAGGTTTTAGACAGAAATTTATTCCCAAAATTGCACAATGAAACATAAAGAACAGAATAAAGAACCCCTAAAGAACTCAATCTATCCCAACTAGACTTAATTATGCTGTTCTGAATATACACAACAGTCCCAATAAGCAAACCCCCTTAAAAACAGTAAAAAGAAATGGAACAGATGCTTATAGGTTGAAGTTAGAAGGGCAGAAAGAGAGAGAGCATTTTGCAACCTGTTTCCACACAGCTGAACTCCTAACTGGTTCTGGACTGAACTGCTCAGCTGACCGACTCCCCCTTTCATTATACAGGTCACTTCTAAAACATGACCACTTTGGCCTGACGTCTTATCCATTTACACATAAACAAAAAGGCCTCTCAGTACTCTTTAATTTCTTAACCAACCCAGACTAATCGGAACTAGGAGCGGTTTACGACCCCTCTGAAACAAAACCAAGGACACAGTCTCCCTGAAAAGAGGAACAGCTTTTAGAAAAAAGAGACCGGCTTTTGAACACTTCTTCCTGACACCATACCTAATGCATAACTCTGAAGTCAATCTTGAAAATTCCAATTCATGCAGTATCCAACACATTTTCATAAAGAAGATACCAATTCCCACTTTATTAATATTGGTAGAATGTCTTTTCTGAATTTGTACCAATTGCATTTGTCTAATTTTACAATTCCACCCAATTTTCTATTTTCTTTTCAGGAATCTCCCATTAGAGGATATAGTTTCCTAGGGAGAAATAATTCAGAAACAATAACACTCATTTAAAGATGATACATCAACGAGGTAACTGAAAATGACCCCTCTCCCTATTGGTTGAAGATCCTGGTTTTAATACCTAACCTGTTCTGAGTAGCAGAATGTAGCACTTGGGGTATTTATCTGACCGTGGTACTTGTTCAAGTCAAAAAGTGTGGTGCTGGAAAAGCACAGCAGGTCAGACAACATCTGAGGAGTAGGAGAATCAATGTTTCAGGCATATGCCCTTCATCAGGAATAAAGACAGGAAAGTTTGTTCAGAGTTTGTGCACCTTATTAGTGATCTTGCTAGGTCTGCACTTGTGTGGATGTTTGGCAGAAAAGCATCAGAATCATGTCATTTGGCTACACGGCATGATAACTATCCGCATTTTATGGTTGAGTGTACATATCAAAAGTAGTCAATTGAGGAAAGCTGTTGATTGTAATGCATGAGATGCCAGAAAAAGTCAGTGTTTTTGGGAGATGAAGAGAAACATTGGAAGTGAGGAATAATGACAGGACACTTGTTTGGCATCATAGCAATCATTTGCTCTGATGAGGTTAGTAAAGATAAATGAAAATGATAAAATGTTTTAATTGTGATTCTAAATGAAGGATTTGCTTGCAAGCAATACAAATTAAAACTGCTTCACTGCTGTATATTGTGGCCATGTAGTTTGATGACCTTACAGCAGTCACCACAGTCCTGAAACTTAATTTGTTGTGTAAATCACTTTTGAGTTTTTTATTTGGAAGTTTAAATAAGTTTAGGTTTGTTGTTACTGCCACTATGTAGTTGGAAATTAGCATTACGATTTGTCCCATTGAAGACAATAGGAATGGAACACTGCATCAAACGTTACAATATATCATTCTTCACTAGCTCGCTCTGTCATTGTTAGCGGTGAGAAACCTGTAAGGAATGTACACTATGTTCCACGCACACTTGGTGTTCTGCTTAGGTTCCATTGTTTGCACTGGGCCATGTGCCATGCATGCATCAGAAGATGAAATCATGGTAAATGTTTCATTGTTGCAAATTTCAGAGAAGAAAGCATGGGACAATAGTCTGATCTCAGGAGGATCTTATTTGGAATAAAGGACAGATTTAAAATGAAGAATATTTTCAGACTTGAACACCATTCTCCTATTACATTTAGTTATTCTCTGCTACTCTCCAGCGAGCAAAAGCCAGTTATTCTGATTAAATGAACTTTGGAATGAGGCATCTTGGACCAAATTAAGCCAGTAATGCAATATGTAAGTGCCTTGACAATGGGCTGATACTCTATCCATTTGACAGGCTTGGTTTGCTTGTCGTACTGAGCCTGTTTCATATATGCATGCATTGGAAACATTGACATTTTTTTTGCATCTAAATTTTGCATTTCATAGAGTTCAACTTTTGTTGCCTAGAAAGTACTATTCATTTAATACCCTTTTGTCAGGCAAATCAGTAATTTCTAGCTAATTATTTCCTTGTATGCTTCAGAAGACTTTGTAAAAATATTTGCCTTTTCATCTTTGACTTATTTAAGATCACAACAAGAATTTACTTGATATTGAAAGCAAACAGTTTGGTGTGATTTCACAGGTCATGTTTAAGCCAACCATCAAAGAGAACAGGACATTAGAAATACCACAGCAAATGTGAATGAGTTCTAACATCCACAATATAGAATGATGATGGCTATCTTCTGAGCTAATTTTTGGAAGATTAGAAATGGGTGGAATTCCACTGGACTTTTTTTTTGAGAAATCTGACCTGTACTGATTAATTTGTAGAATACCAGCAATGGGAAATGAATAAGTTCCTCATTTTGGTACCCACATTCAGCACTGAACAATCCTAAGTCATGCTCAGGTCTGGAGAGCAAAATTCACTCTGCTCCCCTGCAAATACATTGCTCAAAACCAATCACAGAAGACTTCATTGTACTGGTGTACATTTCCCAAACTCTTTCCACAAGGAGTTGGATTGAGGATTTTCAAGCAAGTCTTAATATAATCTCCTAAAACCAGTAGATCCCAGTCCAAACCTTGAAGATACAGAATCTTGAGAGAACTCATTGCTCCTGGGAAGGAGGAACACGCATTTTAAATTGCACTTCCCGAAAGCTAACTTTGGTACTTTTAGCTACAGTGGGTCTCAACAGATAGTACTATTCAAATTACTGGAGACCCTCACTTATGCCAGCATTGGATGCGATTTAAAGATTTAAGAATTACTAGCTGTGAAGCAGGCCTCCTTTGTGTTGATATGTGCCAAAGTTACTGTGATACAAATAGTGTTATTGGTTATTTTATTAATTCATGGAATATAGGCATTGCTGGCAAGACTTGCATTTACTGACTTGAGAAGATTGTGCCTTATTAAACTGCTACAGTCCATGTGGAATAATACAGCCACAGTGCCATTAGAGAGAGAGAGTTCCAGGATTTTGATTCAGCAACAGTGAAGAATTGGCAATACATTTCCAAGTCAGGGTGATGTGTGGTTAAAGGGGAGCTTTCTGCTGATGGTGTTCCTATATATCGCTGCTCTTGCTTTGTAGGTACTCGAGGTCACATGCTTTGAAGGTGATGTCTAAGAACCCTTTGAGAGTTGTTGCAGTACATCTTATGGATGATACATACTGCTGCTACTGTGCATCAGTCCTGTAGTGAGTCACTGTTGGACGATAGGTGAGGTAGCAATCAAGCAGACTGCTTTGTCCTGTATAGCATTGAGCTTCTCAAGTGTTGTTGAAGCTACAATCATCCAGTCAAGCTAAGGGTTTTCATCACATTCCTGACTTAGGCTTTGGAGATAATAGGCACAGGGGAATTAAGAGATGAGTTACTTGCTGCAGAATTCCAAGCCTCTGACCTACCCTTGTAGACACAGTACTTTTATAGCGAGTCCCTTTCAGTTTCTGTAACTCCTAGGACATTGGTAGTGGGAGATTCAGTGAAAGCCATGCCCCTGAATGCAAAGGGGTAACGGTTGTATTATTTATTCTTCTTGTCTCAATTATGCACAAGTAAAGTGGAGTGCTTAGATTTTGCAAAAAAAACTACAATGATATAAGCTCATGTTTTCCATGATAAACCATAAACAGATAAGATTAGATACTTGAAAAGTGTCTTCGAGGATAAACCAAAGAAGAGAAAATTTAATAATACAGTAATGTTTTCTTTGGATTGTGATTATGGCTCAGCTTTCCATGAGGTGAGAATGATAAGATGCATAACCTCAAGTTTAGAACTGCTGTCATGTTCCATCTGTGTAAGTGGATAAGCTGTTTTATACATAATCACTTAAAATTAGGTAGAAACCCAACTGAATGTCTTTGGAAGCTTGTGATACCAGGTAGAACAGATGTGCATGCATAGGACGCTGATTTAATAACTAAGGTGTACAAATAAGAAGGCAACATCAGCAAAATTACTATCACAGAGGTGAAACCGAACACAACAGTGTCAGCTTTAAATTTGGAATGTTTTGCTTATGTGTTTACTTCCTTCAGTTACAACTTAAATATTAAAACAGAAGGGTCCAAATTTAATGCTTCACCAATCTTGTGAGCAAAAGGCAAATACAACAAGAACCCAGCTTAGCAGGTTGGACCTGATCTGTTTAGGCAGTCAAGTTAGGGTCTGAGAGAACTCTGATATGCATCTGAGTGAGATTCCTGGGTTATTTCCAAATCCGGTAAATTTGTTTACACTAGTCCCTGTTCTCTTACTTGACTCCGCTGTGTTAGATAGTTACCAGTGGGGTCCAATATTGACCTCCATGTCTCAGACGAAGGGAGAGGAAAACTAATGGGAATTCAAATGCTTTTCTCTGCCTAGTGGCCCGTGCTGGAAGGTACATTTGTGTGAAAAAAAATAGGATTCTCTCTGCGATCTGTAATAGTCAGACCCATGTCACTATGTCACCATTCTTCATTATTGAGATTTTAGAGTGTTTTTTGAGCCCCTTTAAGAAATCAAATTTTAAAATGGGAAGAAAGTACTGGGGTGGATGGGGATTCAAAAATTGCAGCTGTTAACTGTATTTCTGATTCACAAGTTTATTGGGCTTCAGGTTAATATTAATGTCAGCTAGATTTCTGTGTGAAGTAGTCATACTATCAACTCAATGAATTTAACTTCAGAAATCTTTAACATGTTGCTCTAGAATGTACAACATAGAACACAGTCTACAGAATATGCATTGTGTTAGTTTTCATTGGTGCTGTAAGTGAGTCAACTCATAGTATTCAATAGGTTTAAGCAAAAGGTTGAGTGGATTCAATTTGGTTTCCAGATAAATTTGACTGGTCAGGACAACTTCTTTTATGTGGTTGCTTTGATATGGTTTTATGATTTATTAATGTTATTTTAAGAAACTCGAAGTGTAGCTATTTTTTCCTAAAATGTCATTGTGTCACAGTATTTTCATGAGCTTCCATATTTCACACGAGGGCATAATGTCTCACTCTGGCAAAAAAAAAAGAGAAATCAAAGTAGTCGCTGTGGATTCTTCCCTACCCACTCCCCCATCTTCCACTCCCCCACCCCCAAGCTGACTGGACTGTGACTTTATTAAATTGCCCACCAGGTTACTTCACCGTTGACACTGCAGCAGCTCCCCATGGAAACCTCACCGAGAAGGAGCTTGGAAATTCAGCCTCAGGACTTCACAGGTCACCAGCACAGGTTGTAGGTTTTGTCTAACTAGATGAACATTAGATAAAACTCTTCAGCTCTTTAAGAACAAAAATAATTGTAAAGTATGCTGCGTTGTGCCTGTACACCATTTGGGACAGGTGCAATACATAAATAGTTGGGTTTCAAACCCACATTTGTAGATTAAGTGCAATAGCCATTCAACAAACTAGACTAGTTATTCAAGCCTTTACCTATTAATATTATATAATTGCAGACAGGATTTTGATTCCTTTTGGGAGCAATGTAGTACCATTATGACTTTTTGGGAAAGGTATCTCCGGTTTTGTAAGATTAGAAAGAGCGAGAAACAAGTTTAGCAAATCAACCATGAATTCTATTATATTAGCTGCATACTACTCAAATGTGACTTTTCCTATGGCTTGAACTAGTCTGTCACTGTGCCAGCACCCTGGCCTGAAACACACATGTAGGTCCTATCCATCCCACTGCACTGAACACCAATTCACTGCAGGAACCCAGAACATTGGAAGCAGCAGAGGCAGGAAAACTGAGAATCTGGCATGTTGCAACATTTTACTAATCCCCATTTGTGACATCACATTTCCGAGGCTGAATGAAATCACAAACTGCTTCCACATCAGAGCAAAGTTTCTCATAATCGATTGGGGCGAAAGTTCAGCATTACCACACCAGCCTTGAGTTACCTCAGAACTGCCTTCACCCCAAAGAAATCTGGTGTAATCTTTAACATTGCCATTGGTCCATGCGTGCTTGGCTGCTCTGCTCTCCCATATGAAGCAGTTATGCAGCTAGATATTTATTGTTCAGTTATTATTGATTAAATAAAAGACTACTAGTCAAGATAATTAGATTTTTTTGTACTCCATTAGATATATGCTGAATAGATGAGTCCTAGTTTGTCTGGATTTTGATTCCTTTTGGGAGCAATGCAGTACCATTATGGCTTTTAAAAAAAAAGGTATCTCCGATTTTAAGCTGTGCATCAATGGGTTGCATGTTCTGAGCTGAAAACGGGATATTGACTGTGCTCTCCTGCAGGGAGGGGGCTGAAGATTATAGTTTGTCAAATGTATCACCAATATTACAAGAATTGTATCATTGCCAAGAATTGGAATAAGTGGGATTTAGTGAAAAAATAGCTTCAGGGTCTGGGGAAGCCTGCAGCTATAGAGAGGTCTTCAAAGATCTTAAAATTAATGCAAAAATTAAAATCATCATAAGGAAACTGAAAATGCTTCTGGCAATGGCAGACTGCAGCATCTCCGAGTGCATTCTGATTTCTTTCGAACAATAAGCACATTTATCTGGTGATGCAGAAAGTGTGGAAAATGAACCCCATATGCTTTCTTGAAGGTAGCTCCAATAATCCAAATTTATTGCTGGCTGGAGGGTTCATCCATTTTTGAAACAAATAATCCGATGTTGTTTGCTTTCAAATTACATTGAATATTTTTACAGATAGAGAAGTAGCTGTTTTAAAGTGGAAGGTTTGGAAATTTATACTATCGACTGCTTTTAGCAGGATCAATAATTATTGTGCAATGCCACTTCATGTCTTATATAAAAAGCAGCTGTTATTCAATTAACTAAACTTTAGATTGGCAGTTAGTTACTAATTCAGAGCAAGAGTTGATGTCATTAAAACCAATGCTCACCCAAAACAATTCATAAACCATCCTACTCACCCAAGTTTCTGCTTTGCCGAGTACCACTTGAATGATTCAGTGTTACTGGCAAAAAAAAAAGCTTACAACACATAGGAAATAGAGAGTCAGATGTGTTTAATGTAAATATGCTGTCAGATCCCTTTCAGTAAATGACATGAGCAGATGATTAACAGTGTTCTCAATAGTTTTTTGCATAATCTGCCAATTTAGTGGAACACTTCAACTATTCTCACAGAACATTAATTTTGTCATTTAAGGTTTTGTAAATGTTCAACTATGAAGCTGTTATACGAATAAAACTATAGTTACTACTTGTAGCAGTAAGAACCTATAAATCCCCAGATTGCTACATACTTGAATGCATTCTTGCTGGACAAGAAGAGTAGTTTTAGGGAGATTATATGCATTTTTTTTAACTCTGCTCAGGCTACATATATCATATTTATTAAATGGAACTGCAGGCATTGCCCATCATTATTTCAATGAAGTTAAAACATTCAGAGTAACATCTTAATTTACATTTTCTGGACTGGCATAAAATATCAGGGTCAGAGCAGGTGAGTTAAGATTCTGGAATTTATACATTCTTGATTATTTTGGAAGAGTGAGGAATTTTTTTCACAAGCGCCAAAACAAAGCAACTTAAAAGAGAGAAAAGGGAATCCAAACTCATGTCCCTTGGGTGTTCTAAGATCTATGAGATTGTAAAATTTCTGTAGGATTTATGATTCATTTTATAGGTTTTTTAGAATTTATTAAAATAAAAGCTATGCTAACAGCTTTGTGGAGCCGGTAGAAATTCACTGAATAATGTCCTTTGGAGTATTCTGCACCAACAGACAAACAGAGCTAATCTCCTTTGGGTTTGTGGGAAGTATCATTTTCTGTATTTGTCTGTGTGGGCAGCTACGAATTAGTATTTCCAGGCTTGCAATTCTACAAAGTGCTATTAAAAGATGCCTTCACTGTACAAACATATAAACCTTACAATTGGGTGCTGACATCCTCAAAATCTCCACAAAAAGCGTCCTGTGCCCACATAGTTTCATTTAGAAAGGTAGAGTGTACCATAATTATTATTGTGAAATCATTTTTGATGAGGTTCATGCACATGATACATAGCACATACATTATCGTGTATGCATTATATTATATGGTTCAGTAACTGCATAGCCAAGTGGACAAGGAGAACATACCTCCAAATTTAAAAGTAACTTGAGCATAAATTCAGAATATCCAATATGAGAAATTATCGGGAAATAATGGAACTTAGAAGAAACAAATATCCAGGATCTGGTGGTTTAGACCATTGAGTGTTGAGTGAAATAGAGGTAGAAATTGTAGTTGCATTAATTATAATTTTCCAAAGTTTAGGGGTGAGTCCAGCTTGCTGCTTGCTCCTCCAGACCTCCTTCTTGGACACCTGGCACCAACATCTCGAGGCACACTCCGTGGCACCAGCCAACTGCATGCACACCATGCCCATGGATATTGGTATCAAATATCTCCACACCATCATGGTACATGTCCAGTCCACTTTCAGTATGCTTCTTCACTGTGATGCTGGGTTTCAAAATGCACTGGCGCCTCTCATTCCACAGCTGCTGCAAATACACTTTGCACACGGACAGGGCTGCTCAATTATTCTCCCTTACCATGCACCTACACGGATCCTCTCAGTATTCTTTCAGTAACTCTGCCTTGCCTTTTAGCACAGACACAAAGCCAGGTGACTGGCCAAAGTTGTCAGCAGTAAGTAGTCCAAGGGATGGACATACTGTTGCTGGTTGTCATGCTACACCAATGTTATACCACCACCAGGCTAGTAGCTTCCACAGTAGGCATGCTGCAAGTGCATCATCCAAATGGCTGTGACTCAAGGTCAGAAGGCTGTAGTGCTCAGTCACCTCAAGGGAAACACCCTTCAGTTGGGAGAGCACACTAAGTTAAGGGTAGCCTCCAGTGTCAGACCAGGAGTTTGTGCACAGTTAGACTGCCATGCAGGGCAAACAGTTCGGACTTTCTCGTAGGCACCCCGACCATCCATCTTGGCACTTCTTGCCCTTACGGGTCAATTCCTCCTGCACTGAGAGAAGCAAACAATTGGGTGAAATTAAAGGGTTTGACACAGCTGTTCGTGCTGGTGCATGTCAGGGAAAAGTGGTGGTGTGTTCTGAGTGAGTGAATAGGCAGCATAGAGGGATACAGGGTTAATAGTGTCAGGGGCTGGGTGCGGAGTTGAGCTTCCTTGGCTGCTAGTTTACTGGAATGATCCCTGGATAGACTATGTTATGAGCAAAGGCTAAACAGACTGAGATGAGGAGGAATTTCTTCTCTGAGGGTTGGAAGTCTTTAGAACTGCCTACCACAGAAATCTGTGGAGGCAAAGTCCTTGTGTAAATTAAAGGCTGAAAGAGATTGATTCTCTGACTGTTCAAGAATCTAGGATTATTGTGAAAACACAGGAACATGGGGTGAGGAATATCAGGTCAACTATGACCCTATTGAAAGGCAGAGCAGGCTCGAGGGACTGAACATCCTACTCCAGTTCAAATGGTCTGATGGCTGAGCGTAAATGAACAAAGTTGTTGCAATCAGTTGTGATAGTGGTTGAACATGAGCCTTGGTAGGAGGTGGAGACAGTAGTTGGGAGAGAGAGAATGTGAGGTAGCAGAGGGAAGATGGGGCACTTACCCTAGCAGATGGAGAAGGTCATTGGCCATTTCCCTACACTGCTGGGTGATCCTTCAGATTGCTGAGCCTACATTGACCCAAGCGACAACCTCAGACCAGGTTGTCCGAGTCTGATGTTGAGGCCTGTGTTGCCTGACCTGGGGGCTGTGGATGCTCCACACCAATCACCAGGAACCCCAAGTCCCTGTTGGAAAAACAGGGTGCTACTTACCCTTATCTGCCAAATCTAGGAAAATGTCTCAAATGTGCAGGGTGTCCCCATGTTGGCAGTTCTTCTTTAGGTGTGCAACAACACTTTAAAGAAGATATCTGCCATTCCAGAATATACAGGCAGTGGTGAATTTTTCCCCTATGACGAATGGTAAAATCGGGCTTACATTCGACAGGAGGTACACCATGGGGACTTAGTAAGGACTTAGCCACCACCATGATGCAGAGCTGGTTTGGATATGATGCAGAGCTGGTCTGAGGAGTGGCAGATGGAGTTCAACCCTGCCAAGTGTGAGGTTGTCCATTTTGGAAAGACAAATAAGAATGCGGAATACAGGGTTAACGGTAGGGTTCTTAGTGTGGTGGAGGAACAGAGGGATCTTGG
>NC_057726.1:35793734-35864537 GCF_004010195.1 Chiloscyllium plagiosum
TCGAGGTTTATAAGATGATCAGAGGAATAGATAGAGTAGACAGTCAGAAACGTTTTCCCCGGGTGCAACAGAGTTTTACAAGGGGACATAAATTTAAGGTGAAGGGTGGAAGGTATAGGGGAGATGTCAGGGGTGGGTTCTTTACCCAGAGAGTGGTGGGGGCATGGAATGTGCTGCCTGTGGGAGTGGCAGAGTCAGAACCTTTGGTGACCTTTAAGCGGCAATTGGATAGGTACATGGATGGGTGCTTAAGCTAGGACAAATGTTCGGCACAACATCGTGGGCCGAAGGGCCTGTTCTGTGCTGTATTGTTCTATGTTCTAAGTATCTAAGCAAGTGAGTTTGGACTGATAGCATGAGAAAACTAACAAGGTCTTGCAGCAACCCTCTATGAAATTGGGAACAGAATATGACAATTTGCCAAAATATGATGAGATTCAGTCCAAAGTGAATGAGAACTTGAGCAGGCATCAGTGATCATTGAGTATCAGCTGGAATTTGTAAAGGCTAGAACATGTATGACTCACTATGAATTTGTTTGAGGAGTTTACATGCTTGGTGGTTGGCAGAGTATCAATGGATATTTTTGATATGAATTTCCAGAAGGAAATATTTGATATTTGCCTCATAATAGATTATTAGCAAAAATAAAATGTATGGAGTTGGAAGTAAACTTGTGACATCTATTGATAATTTTTTTATTTGGTTAAAGAAAGTAGCAATGGAGAACATTCAGTGATAGACAAGATACAATAAGTGGTGTTTCCTAGGGAGTTGTACTCTGGCCTCAGCTTTTCAGTGTAGATAGGCAGGGGCAGGAATTGCTGGCAGTGTAATGACAGGATCAATGCACATAGCATCGTTAGTAATGTAAACATCCAGCAATTTGTGGTGAGAAGGAGTTACCCCACTGAACGGTCTGCACCACTCCCCAGTTAGCTTTACAAAAGCAGCAGCTCACCTGCAACCTTCCTGCAAGTTTCGAGAAATTGCTGCATTTGTGCATTAAATACCGTATCTTTTCTCTCAATCATTCTTCCATCTCTTAATTCCTCTTTCTCAATCTTATTTGACCCTTATACAGCCTATTTCCTCCTATTTCTTTCCCAAATCTTAGTTTTCATTTGTTGATTTGCTCGAGATTGTTAGTTCTGTCATTGACAATGTTCTCAGACACCCTATTGTCCACTTGTCATCACATCATTGTAAACTTGAATTTCCAACTGTTTGTGGCACATAAAAACCAAGAGGCATGAGGTAAATAGTCTAATTAACTGTGTCCGCAATGATACGCACCTTTCCAGGAAATCCTCGCCTTTCAATGAATTGGATGAAGAAGTAGAGAGTTGTTTATCCAAGTTAACAGATAACGCTCAACTATGAGCCACAGTAAGTTGAATTAATGGAGTGAGCGTGTTTCAAAAGTGCATAGACAGATTGAGTAGGGAAAAGTTTAGCACATAGATTTCAATTTGGGGAAGTGAGATATCATCCAATTTAAATTTGAGAAGACGTATCAACATTTTCTTAATGACAAGAGACTGGAAGCTGAGGAGGAATAAAGCACATGTGTCCATGTGCGCAATTCACTGACAGTCAGTGCACAGGTACACATGTAAAAAAGAAAGGCTGTCTGGGAGTTGCCCTCTGTGCACGAGGAGTTTGGAACATAAAAATGAGGACATGATGCCTCAGTTGTACAGTATCATCCTGAGACCTAGCTGGAATATCATATTCACTGATCTGTATATTAGATGGTAAAATGTAGATTAATTGGCTTTGGTTTGTTGTTCATCTGTCATTTGTTCTCCTTGGTGGTTCTACCTGTGCTCTGGAATTATTCTCTAAACCTTTCTGCCCTCTTGTATGGCCTTCCTGAAGACATATTTCTTCAACCAAGCTTTTCCAAATATTCTGATGAAGTTAGTGCTAATTTTTGTCTGAATACCGTTCTCCAAACCCATTGTAATGTTTTACTGTGTATAATACACTATATAAATGCTTAGGCTTAAGTCCTGAGGACTGATTTCATGAACCTGGGTTTTATTCCCCTGAGCTTAAATCGATGAAGAATTATCAAATTGAGGTATTTAAAATTATTCAGAAAGTCGGTATGGTATACAGGCAAATTATTTTCTATGGCGAGGGAGTCAGGAACAAGGAATATTGTATGTTCTAGAACTAGATCAGCTTGGAATGAAATTAGCAAACTTCCTTTATAAAAAGATGGTGGGAATTGGGAAGTAGGTTCTAAAAGACTGCAAGTGTTTTACCAATTGAAATATTGAAGAAAGGTGATAGATTTTGGTTAGGTGAAAGCATTAAGAGAAATGAAACAAGGGGGTATAAATTAAACTGAGGTTAGGATCACGGTTATCAACCACAATCTAATTAAGTAATAAAAAAAAAGCTTGAGTGGCTGAATGATCTACTCTGTTCCTCTATTGTTTAGATTCCTTGGGGAGCAAAAGATCCGGTTGCCCATAAATAAAGACAATGAATGGTGAAGTCATGTTATTAAAACTATGGCATTAATGTAAGCAGGAGGAGAACAAAGTATGGGAAATATTGTAATTTTCTTGTAGGCCAAAACAAAGCCATATATTGAAGTATGTACATGTGTACATGTTTTCTGATGTGAGAATTTATTAAACATTTCCATCCATGCAATTTTCCCTTAATCTGCTACTATTTTTTTGATTCTGATTGGGGAAGATACAAAATGCTGTTGTATTCTAGGATGCTTAAACAACCTCAGAGGGACAGTATTGGTGACCAGATCTAAAACAAATAAGAACTTATTTATATAGAAACTATTACAGAAGTTGAGACTATAGCCTCATTTCAAGGACCAGACCAGTTAAATATTTCAACTTTTAGTTTGCAGTTGATATTATTTGATCCCCACAATGTCTTGTCAGTATCATATACTGAAGTCTTAACAATGGGAGACACTGATTAAGAACTTTGTTTCCTTGCCCGACAACTGAATAGAATGGTACTTTTGTTGAAATTGAAGTTATTGTCATTTAGAATGAATTCAAATACAGCAAAGCACTGTTGATAATGAAAAATGTGTTGATGCTTTAATTCACACACTTGAGACTGTAGAAAACAAAATTCCATTTCTTACTTTCACTGAGAAATAGAATTTGTAGTCTCTTCATGCTTAGTCAATCTGCAGAAGTTAAATGTATCTTTTGGTAATAAGGTCGGTTATTATTTAATATTTGTCATGAGCCTGTTAACATTTTATGAATTCCTTTGTCTGTTATTTTAATTTGATTTACAGCTTTGTTAGAATTGAGGATAAAAGAATTTGACATTTGTTCACTACTATTTCAGCCAGCCTGAAACAATGGATTAGTGTTTCTGGTCCTGAAGTGTTTAATATCTCTCTGTGCAGCAACGGCTTCAGTTAAGGAATTGTGCCAGTACAGGCAAGATAGGCTAGGCTTTCTCCATATATGTTTAATTTCTAAGATTCTACTCAGGATTTGAATACGTAATCTAAGTTGATAATTCAGTGTAAATCCAGTGAGCCCTAAATCGTCAGAAATGGTTCAAAGAAGAAATTAAACCATCTCTGCATCTTCTACTTCCCAGCAATATGTTAAGGATATCATAGTTTGATTCTTGAGTAGAGCAGGGCGTTCTAACACCTCAACTAAATACACCAAAATAGATTGCACTTAATTTCTGTTTTGACTTTGCTGTCTTTTTTTTTAAAAAAGGAGTTGTTGTTTTCACTGACATTATAGTAGTGAATATACTTACAAATAATTAATTATATGTGAAGCAGTTGTGCTAGTTCTGAGAAAGCTGACAAGTCACAGTTGATGTACAGATCTAATCGACTGACAGAACATACTTTGGGGGTGGAATGGCTTACTTCCTATTTCGATATTCCTACGCAGTATCATTCCAAGTTTTGAATTTAGCAAAAAAAACGACTGCACACTCAGTATTTACTTTATTCTCTTATCTTATAGAAACACTTACTACACATAGGTGCAAATTTAATTTAGAATACATCTTTGGTGACTATTGCATTTTGTTTTTATTATTAATGGGATGTAGGCATCTATTGGCCATCCCTAACTGCAGATGGCAGTTAATGGTCAGCCACATTACTGTGGATTGGAATCACATTTAGACTAGACCAAGTGAGGAGGGCATATTTCCTTTCTTAAAGAGCATTAGCGAACTAGATAGGTTTTTGTGGTAATCAACAATGGTCATGTGGTCACCATTGAGTTAGGATTTTTTAGTTCCGGATTTTTTATTGAATTCAAATGTTACCATCTACCATACCTAAGTATTTCTGAAATTTACAAAACCAAAAACATCCGGTTAAAATGTAAAAAAAACTTATACTGCATCTTTTCCAGTTTTGTCTAACTTTGCAATTGTGAATCTGTGACATGGCATAATAAGGGCCTAAATACTTCATAAGTATGCATTGGTTTCCATTGATCTGTGAAGGGCTCAGTAATGGTTGAATATTTCTGTGAATGTAGTTTTAATTGCAGTGTTAAGTAAATAGTTATTTAGGAGGTTTGAAATACAGGTGGGATAGTGAATGATAAATTGTTACATAAAAAAATCAGAAGATTAAACAATGTGGTTAATTTACATCAAAATGGAGAAGGTGGTACAATATAACTAGGTTTTCCTGAAGTGTTTGTTTCCACTGCTTTCCTCTTCCAAACTAAAGCGCAGCTTCGTGGATGACTCCAACAGTGATTGTTGCATAGTGATCAAGAGCTGGAGGTTTTATCAATTTTATCAGCTAAACCAGCAATGCTGTAGCCCACTGCAGAGCATTTTCTTTCATCTTGGCCAAGATCAGGTAACTCCGTACAAATTGAGCTCAGATCTTCTTAGTTTACATTTCATAAACCAAACTTCTTCTTGCTACACTTTACTTCTTTGACCAAAATCAACCTAATACTTGGGAGAACTTAGCCACATCCATTGAGTACTGCCACATAGAGTAGCTACCAGCTTCTGGGAAAACTGTTGAGCTGGACATCAAGATTAGTGATCAGCAAAGTTTGTACTGATGTTCAAATACCTTCTGGCCTTTGACTAATGTGAGTTTTTTTATTGGAATGATAAAACTATGTTATAAATATTGCATTGATTTTTCATCAATAATAATCTCAGTAGCTACTTAGGATTACTTGACAACAATATTTACGTTTTAATGTTTAAAAAATGCAGAAGTCTACTGATCAAAACTGATCCAACCATCAACCTGACTTAGTCCTGAAATCATTTCCAATTCTTTTAGTTGCCACGATTTATATCAAGAGTGGGAGATTGTCCATTTTTGCTCAATTTGATCAAATTGTAATTTTTGCCACTTTTGTTTTTGAAAGCAATTGCTTTGCGATTAAGAATGAAGTATGTTGAACTCTTTTTGGCATTGCTTTCTGCTGTTATTTTTCAATACAAGTGTAGCTGCACATATAGCACCACAGAGTGCACCAGATGTGGAACGAGTAAAATTTCTGACAATTGATATTATCCTGTGAATCTGACGTTGGCATGGAAAGAGGTAAGATTGGAAACTTTCAATAGTGGAATTTCATAATGGAGAAAAAAGACTCTGGTATCTTGGGAAATCAGATTTCCACCAACCCACAGATTGATACTTGTCATAGAATACTGTCTGTCAACTCCTGTGACCTAAACCTAGATCAATCAAATAGAAGTTTTGTCTATATTGATAGCGGTGGTAATTCGTAAATGGAGTTAATTTGCCAGTTTTAATCCAGTTATCAACTGGATGCATCCATATCATTAAAGTGTCCATGATTCAAAACAAATTGTCATTAAATTGGTGAGAACAGGGAACCTTTGAGAGAGGTTGAAAGATTGGTGAAGTGAGAACAGGGAAAGCATGATACAGGAAAGTGCAATATAGAGATTGATGTTAAGAAACATTGTTGAGTTAAAGTGTAAATGGCATACAAAGGTTAGAATGTTTTGACCTTCATAGGATACGGGACTTGAGAAAAGATGGTCCACAGTCTCCAGTATTAACTGTTGCACCAGCTTGTCATCATCACCTCACCTCCAGGCTATTTCAGAACATGCCAGCTCATGTGGGAAAAGGTTACACACCACAAGCAACAGGTTACCAATCGAGTATATCAATGGGCTGAACTTTACTGTTGGTGCTTGGGGCCCCCTGAACCTGACCTGAAGATGGAGGTGACTGCCTTACATCAGACTGAGAGAGGCTGAGGGGGAGCAGGGCTCCGCTTGGTTTGTTAAACATTCCCTCATCACTCCAACCATACCCACAATACTTTAACAGCCATACCTGAGTTCAGAGTCCACTCTGTGGTAGTGCTCACTTGTCTCTTTTACTTGTATCAGTAGCATTCGCCTGCGTCAGCACCAGCATCAGCAGCTGCGAAATAGTCACAGTTGGAGGGCTTCCTATTTCCGCCAACACCTCTACTGATCTTAACTGGACAGTGCACATGCACACCCTGGCCACAAATTGTCCATACCTTTAAGAATCACAATGACAGACTCTGTAATGCTCCCAATATCAGCGTCCCAATCTGAGAGCAAAACTTTTACCAAAATATGATCTGATCAGTTATCTGTTGTGATAATAGTGAAATATTAGTGTTTGAGGTAGAAACATCTGTTACCAGCGGTGACTATGCCAGTAAAATTATCATTGGCCTTCCTATACCACAGCTAGTTATGGAGCTGAGAAATGATCCATGAGAAAAAGGAATAGTTGACCTTGACATTTTGATGGTAACAATGCTCAAATCGCCTCAGTGCCCATTAGAACAGAATTAGGTTCAGCTTTGATGCCACAGCAATTGAATGGTCTGTCAATACTCAGATTCACAGTTGAATAATGACCACTTGGGCAAAATCTTGGAAAGCAACTGACTGAAGCTCAGAGAGGGGTCAATAGATTTAGATAAAAAAAACTGGTTTGGGAAATAACGGTTGGCAGGAAAGGGAAAAGGTGCCCTCCATTTGTTATTTTTGTTATTATAGAATGCAATGCATTTTTGCAAAAGAAAGCATGTAGATTTCCATATTAGGCAGATCATTTCTTGTGTTCTTTCCTGAGGCAGAATAACTACAACTGAGCCATGGTCCTGTTGAAATTTGAATAGGAATTCTTTTTCTTTCAGTGTGCAGGATGTAGAGGAAGAAGACAAAAGGATAGCTTTACTAAACATTTGCGCCAGGTTTTCCCTAGGGCATGTGACTAAGGACAGTGACGATTAAACTATTCCTGGTGCAGTGTCCAGTGGGTCAAGCAGCTATCTTTTTGTTATTCAATAAGTTTTCATTAAAATTAGTTTCTCTCTGACACTGTGATTGAAGTAGTTGATCACCACATGAGTAGGTTGATAGTTGTGACTGGACTATGTACCACCTCAGCTCTGATGATCAGTGACTTAAATATTTAAGTTTGTTAGTGGCAGCTATTGTGAAAATACTTGGTTTTACAATTGCTTGGTTGATCGAGGTACCCCATCAATAAGAGTGTGCCACACCATCCAATGGAAAATCAAGACCTATATTATTAACTCCCAGTTGTCATCAGCAATGGAATGCTATTTTTGCACAGAGCATGCAGCAATATTAGTATCATGCAAGCAACGTTACTGGTGATCGTAGATTTCTAACATAGGATTTGACATTTTCTCAAATAATACACACCTAGAACTTGTTACTTAGCATGACTCGTAAAAGGCCAGTTATACTATCTCTATGCAATGACAATTTATAGGCTAGATACTGGAAAAAAAACTGCAATGGTTAATGTCACCAATGATACTGTTATAACAGCAGATTTCAGCAAGTTGATTTTAGCCATTAGGAGAAAATTCTTGTTTGTAGAAACCTTATAAAAATGGAGAGTTGATAGTCAGAAAGCTTCTTTTTATTGTATTTTCTAATGAAGTTTTAATGCATTTGCTACAATTGATTCAAAGGCTTTTAATGTGTATGTGTACACCACTCCTGAGCAAAGCAATATATTTCAAATGACATTCTTAGAGAGCTGGGACTGTGTAGCCTACATAAATAATGTTAGGATATGGGCTGTAGCACTAAATGTACAAAAGCAACATACATTTCTTTCAAGCATGTGGCCATATTAATCGCATTAAATAGATGATATTCCATTTATTACCCTGGGCATGTTGGATTTTAAAGCTGGTGTATTAAGCATGGACCTGCTCAACACTCCTGTGCCTTCAGAATTCTCAGTCATTTCAAAACATCACCAATAAATTAAGTCAAGGATGACCATAGCACTTTAGTAATTGGCATGCATAGAAAATGTACTGTATAACATTAACCCCTTATAAATTCCTTAACCCCTTGCGTTTCATTAAGAGTCTAACAACTGTATCCAAGTTACTATTGGATAATATCCTGCCATGATTGAAATTTCTGCTTAATGCCACATTAGATTGAACTGTATTGTTCATTTTAATATTGCTGTGTGTAGAAATCTGAGAAGAGTGAGCAACAATCCAAATAGATTGTTAAAGTATTGCGTGAAATGTATCAGATGCTTATAGACAGAATCTTGGAGTGAGTCATAAGTTATGAGTCTGGTTTTGAACAATATATTAATATGTTTTAACCCAAAGTTCAGTTTCCTTCTCATTCACTCTCCAGTGCCGATTATAATGTTAGGTACACTTCAGAATTTTAAATACAAGTCATATAATCATTTTTAAAAGTTTCTAATGATTTACTTTCGATCAAACCCAAATTCCTCTTTTTTTAAAAAAGGGAGGTCAGGGGAATGTTAAATAGACTGTCAATTCATTATTAACTGTTTCACCCTCCAGGTTCTTGCTGTTTAATTTAGCATCTCATGACCTTACAAGTGTTAAATTACTTGGTAATGTTAAACATTTCTGTAAACCTTTAGTAATTTGCAGTGGATTAGAAAGGAAGGCCTTTAGTGCTTGCGAGAGACAATTTCACAATTTTCAGTCAAAGTGTGAGTGCCACAAGATCTCTTTGATTAAAGAATAAGTATTTAACAACAGAAATATATCTTCATGATCTGATCCTATGATCTCAGTCAGCTAGTTGGGAACAAAGAAAGATGCACATAATGACGATCTCTTATTAGCGATAAAAGTCCTTTGCTAAGGAGACTACTCTTAGGCAACTTTGCCACTGACAAGTTGACTGTTAGCCAGAGCTATAGTTTTTCTGTCCAACCAATCCCTTCTCTTGAAGGAGTTGTCCAGTGTTCTGCTATGGGGAATACAATATAACCACACAGGAGCTCATTTTCAGGTACCTGGAAAGTATTTGTGAAAGTTGTGTTCCTTATTTTGTGTTCATTCCTTTCTTTTATTAATTAGCATGCTGATAAGGATTCAAATGTGTGTTTAAATGTATAAAGTAGATCCCTCTTCAGCAAAGGGTCAGGCAAGTTCACTGTATAGTCAGATATTTTAGATATTAAAGTTATAATTTACAATTCATTGTCTACATTTCTGTTAAATCTAAACATGAAAGCAGTATCTGAATCACTTGATAGAACAAAAAGTTCAGCATGGGGAGAAGGTGGGGAGTTAAGAGTTAGTAACATTGCCATTTCTATCAAGCCAGATGTCCCATTAAGACCAGATGTTTACTTTTAAGTTCTGGTAGTCATTCTTTCCATTCCAAACTGAAGCAGATTTTAGGACAGTGTTGAACTGGATATGGTCAGGGACAGCAGTTAAAGCACTCTTATGCAATGCTTATTTGCAGTTATATGGTGATCACATTTGTCAGAGCATTAGTCAATTGGATTATGCACCAATCGATTGCAGGTCGCTGTGATTTCTCGAAGGCTACAATGTACTCGCCTCTCCTGGAATACTCTCACATTTTCTCAAGTCACAAATCCATTCATCTCACAATGTCAAATTGTAATAATTAAGCATTATTGATCTTAAATTCAATTAACTGCATTAACACTTGACTAGATCGAGGTGATTGTAGGGGCTGGCCAGACAGAGCATGTGCCAATACCGAATTCAACAACGCCCACCCAGAACTGGTGAAGTTTATGTTGTAAACCACAACGCATGTGTGATTGTTTCAGGCCCAGACAGTTCCCACCCAGTGTAAGGAACTTACACCTGTATCTCATTATAATTTTCATTTTAAAAAAAAATTCCCACGAGCAGAAAGCCTGATTCCAATAATCGCTCAATTCTACAGTTAGCATTAATCAAAGTAATTGGCCGCTAAGGAATAAGAAAGGAACTTAATATTTGAAATTTAGATTGATACACATATTTCAGACTTTTGGTGGAGCATGTCTGAACAGTGTTTGTCTCTGTGCAGATCTCTTAATTGGGAAGGTAGGATAATTACAGGCACAGACATTGGGCTGGGGTGGGGGTGAGAACAGAAGCTGCCAGGTGTGTAAATTGGTGTAGCCGACCACTACATTGTTTGGCAACACTGTCATGGAGACATAGAGATGTACAGCATGGAAACAGACCTTTCGGTCCAACCCGTCTATGCTGACCAGATATCCCAACCCAATCTAGTCCCCCCCCCAGCCCCTGCCAACATCTGGCCCATATCCCTCCAAACCCTTCCTATTCATATACCCATCCAAATGCCTCTTAAGTGTTGCAATTGTACCAGCCTCCACCACTTCCTCTGGCAGCTCATTCCATACTCTTACCACCTTCTGTGTGAAAAAGTTGCCCCTTAGGTCTCTTTTATCTCTTTCCCCTCTCACCCTAAACCTATGCCCTCTTAGTTCTGGACTCCCTGACCCCAGGCAAAAGACTTTGTCTATTTACCCTATCCATGCCCCTCATAATTTTGTAAACCTCTATAAGGTCACCCCTCAGCCTCCGATGCTCCAGGGAAAACAGTCCTAGCCTGTTCAGCCTCTCCCCATAGCTCAAATCCTCCAACCCTGGCAACATCCTTGTAAATCTTTTCTGAACATTTTCAAGTTTCACAACATCTTTCCGATAGGAAGGAGAGCAGAATTGCACGCAATATTCCAATAGTGGCCTAACCAATGTCCTGTACAGACACAACATGACCTCCCACCTCCTGTACTCAATACTCTGACCAATAAAGGAAAGCATACCAAATGCTGCCTTCACTATCCTATCTACCTGCGACTGTCCCGCTTCTGGGAATTTCCTTAGGAGCAGGATGGAGGCAAAACAGCTCCCTGCCCACAGCAATGGGTGGCCAATTAAGGTTGTGAATAGGTACTCAATTATCCAAGACCACATGGAGTTTTCCAGTTGGTTGCCAGGACCCAACAGTGTCGGGTAGAGGGCAGTGGCCTTCCAGCAGCAGATCTGGTGGGGAGGATTTGGAAGGCTTTGAGGCCCTGTTTGTCCACCTTGTTACTGTCACATATGCAGGTCGCCCTGTGGGGTGGTTCCTGCTCCACAATATGCCCTGCTTCCCTAACCAGTTTTAAATGCAATTGATTGAGAGCTGCTGAGAACACGCCAAGATAAAGGCCCCTTCTGTCTAACTGCAATGACCAGCTTTATTTCCTTCCCAGAAGGGTCTTGTTTTTGACTTCATTGGATAGTGTGTACACACTCTGCTTTATTTAATTGGTCAATTCAACAAAATGTTTCTCTCAGGTTACTATATCAAACACCACAAGACTCCCATTTGATCCAGACCCAAACCTCTGCCCAAGTTAACTTCTCCAGAGGTCATTGTTCGAGTGCTGGTGTCTTTCCCCAGTTAGCTTATTCCACTAGAGACTGTGACTCATCTTTAAACAAAAGTTTTAAGAGTAAATGGCAATTAAGACTCAATTCTCTGTTCAATCTTGCTTTGTTGATACCATACCATCTGAGAGTTGATTTTGTTGAATATTGAGACCTTCCTTGGCCACAGGCAATGCTGTGACCTGTATTGAAAAAGTTACTAATAGAATACTAACCTGAAAATTATCAAGAAGCACTGAGGATAAGCTGAATGCCCCAAATCTGACAACAATTAATAGCAGAAACCATTCTCTGAAAGCTTGGTTGTATTGATACTAAAATGTTAAATTTTCTACATGATAATTTTGGCAAATATGTCTTGCAATTCACTATGCTCTGTCTGCTCCTTTCCCTGCTATTAATGATATTGGTCTGTTAAAGAAGCTGGTGAGGGAATTGAATACTCAAAGCTGCTCAACAGCACCTTTAGTGAAAGCCACAAATTACTACACGGCACCAAACTACAACATATATTTAATAGTTTTCATGCATGTTTTATGTCGGTATTGTAAATGTTATTGTTTTGTGTGTAATACAGTGAATTAATGGTGCCTCAATTGAAGTGCACCTTCAAAAGGGGCAGAACCCATGGCCTTGGCATTGTTTAATGAGAAGATAGACTTGGCGCTTGTGAACAGGGAAGGCTGATTATTACAAATTCCTCTTACGCTTCGCATAAATATTTTAAGTCGGAGTCCTGTTTGAATCCTTGCAATATCTGGTGTATTGATATGTGGATACAAATTAAAGATGTAACATTTAGAAGAGTTTGAAGCAAATTATCTTGCTGTGTAGACGAATTTAAGTCACAGGCCAAGATTTTCCATTCTGTCACCCAAATGTGAGGCAGGAATATAAAGTGACCACTGAATCTCCAGCCCACCAATAAGGAAGCTCACCAGTCAAATTATGACAAGCTGCCTGGTGAATTTTCTGGCAAAAGTTTAGCTGGCACTGAAGTCCTATATCAGCAGCTGCCAGCCAGTCAGAGATCAGTTGTTTCTTGGTCCTAAGGATTATTATTGGAGGCCTGGGTATTGGGAGAGGAGAGTCAGGGGAGTTGGTGGCAAGGGCAATGGGATGACTTTCAACTGCCACCACCTTGTCCCCAACCCTGCCGAAATTAGCCCTAGATTAGGGTAAGAGAGAAAACTGCAAATTGGGAGGCAGGCTCTCTATTTACCCAGTTATTTACCTTTTCATCTCCTTCAGGGAGGAGAAGACTTTGCCTGTTGTCCCTAGTCTCCGGTAATAAAACATGAAAAAGGATTTGACTTTCTTTTTTGTTTGTAATTGCCATATTACAATTTCACATTGCTTCTTGTGTGATTGTGATTATTAAACTGTTGTATAGGTTTACCCTTAAAATGAATACTAATACAAACCTGAAAAGAACAAAAGGGTGAAGTAGAGAATATGCTTTCTCTAAACTCTGTCAGTTAGATTGTACATGCTGTTGATTTGGAGTCCAATAAATATTCTGAAGCATGAAATAAAACTTTTTGTGCACTCTTTGTGGAACTAAAATTTGTCATTTGTATCATTGTACATTTTATATAGAACATAGAACATAGAAGAATACAGCGCAGTACAGGCCCTTCGGCCCTCGATGTTGCGCCGATCCAAGCCCACCTAACCTATACTAACCCACTATCCTCCATATACCTATCCAATGCCCGCTTAAATGCCCATAAAGAGGGAGAGTCCACCACTGCTAACCTTACAGCCTGTTTTATACTGTATTTCAATGTCCTTCCTACCGAAGTGCATCACCTCACACTGCTCTGCATTAATCCTCATCTGCCATAAACCTGAAAACTACACCAATGTGTCACTGTCCTGTTGGAGTTCCACACTGTCCATCACAAACATTACAACTGCATCATGATATTAAAATAAAATTAGAAACAGAATTGTTTGAGCTCAGTGACATAGTGGAGTATAACATGCCATGCTTTGTTTAGAACTGTGATAGTGATTTTAAAAGTGGCCATTAATCTCTCTTTTATTTTATAATTACTTTTTGCAGGAAATGTCACAAGCTTCATTCTTCCTGTGTAAATATTACTTAATATTTGATCAATATTCTTTCTAAACAAAAATCTTATGCTGCCAGTTCACCATCCTTAAGGTTCTCAAACTTTAAGTGTAATGTTAGACTGGTTTGGTATGATAAAACTGTAAATTAAAAATAAGCAACAAACTGAAGGATAAGATAACATCATGCCATGACTGATGGTGCTGGAAACTAAATTGGTGATGTTTAAAACATGTTAATAGTGCAAATGCGAATATATCCAGTTACACTGAAAAGGTACTTTCTATGAGAGTTTGCTCCAATAACTGAGCTTGCATGAAAATTGATAATGCTTCTTTTATACAAGATTCCTATTGAAATATGTTGGAGTGATCTGTGAAGCTCCAATGTATCGACTCATGGATTGATGGCATGTGGAGAGTTCGCATTGTTGTGGGGTTGCCAGTTTTAGCATCAGTTTTAGGGATATTTCTGTGAGAAATTGCCAGTAGAGTCTAGATATTTTCCTACGGGGACCATTTTTCTATCTCGGTAGGCTTGCATTGGTAGAGTTCTAAGCATATTGAACAGTCTCTTTGTGGCAATGGGTATGTTATTAATAGGGACCGGAATAAAGGAGTGAGAGCAAAGAATCAACCGTAGTTCAATCATCAATGAGAAATATAAAGATTCACAATGACTTTTAAAGTTTGTTTTCAAGCGGATTTATTTAAAGTTATGAAAATGGCTCTGTTCTAACTTAAATGTGAAATCCATATATCCTATTGCAGAGTGCATTCCTAAAATGCTCTTTGCAATCTGTCAATCCAAAAAATGCTAAAAGTGTATTTGTGAAGACATAAACTACTCTGAAGATTCTATGATGACATTACTTGTTCCCGTATATACACTTTATTGAGAAACACTAACCTGTCGTTTAAGACATACTGTTTGAAAAGAAATAACTTCAGCGGTACAAAAGGATTCATTTATCTTTCTTGTAAAGTATAAAAAATGTTGACCCTACTTAGTAGCCAACAACTTTCTAGAACAGAACAGTGGGTGGAAATTTCCCTTTACTCCAGCTGATGAGAAGGAGAAATAATTAATTAGGTGAGTTGGCCCTGGAAAGATTTTTGCCCACTTCTTGCCACCTCACCAATTCAGAACTGAATGAGAAGGTCCACCAGGGACTTTCTCAACTCACCAGAAGCAAGGTCCTTGAGTAGTCAAATGACAGCCAGCTCAGAGCCTGAACTCACTGCTGTTTACTTGTCTTCCCAGCAGGCAGAAAAATTGGCAACAGAGAAGCCAGTCGGCATGCCTGCAGATTGACAGGGGCCTTCATTTACATTAATCTGGAGGAAATTGGAGGGATGAATGAGGGTCCAGTTGCTAGTTTATGAAAGCTGTCCTTTGTCCTTGCCTTTGACTCCCTGCAAAGCAATAGAAACCACTACCTTCTCACAACTGAATCCCCTTAGCACTAAGATCCAGCCAAATGTCAGTAGCTTCTAGTGAGGAGTGACTCCATTGTTGAGGCTTGTGATAGGCTGCAAAGCTCACTTATCAGCAGTGATCAAGCTGATTGATGTGCAACATAACAAACTTCCTCAGCAATCAGTTGTCACTAAACATGCCTGTCCCATCACTTTAAACTGAAACTGGAGAATTACACCTAGTTTGTATAATTTAAATTACAGGCACCATCAATGTTTATAGGTAATGAATTGGATAAGTCTTTTATCAAAAGGCATTTGGACAATAAATACATTTTATTCAACAATGCAGTTGCAACATATGCTATGGCTTTACGCATAGCTAAGCCTGGCGGATGATGATCCAAGGTTTGATCCCAAGTCTGTGTTGTTAGGTGATCTCGACATTTGGTATGGAAAAATGTCTCCAGTGCGCTAAACGAATAAGAGTGAAAATATGGATTCCCACTCCTGCTATCCAGACATCTGTGGCAGATAGTGTTGGCCCCGGCAAGGGTAGATTCAAACTTCTTGCAGTCCAGTAGCCTGGCAAATATCTCTGCAAGTCCAATCATGAAGAATTGCTGCTTGAGCAAGATATTGGAGTGTACCTGATGGTTCTGAAATTATATTCTATATATTAGTCAATAATATCCAGAAATGGGCTGGGGAGAAAATTGCCAGACAAGCGTCAACAAAGCACGAAGCATATTTCATCAATACTAATAAATAAATTGCAACAGAAAAGATTTTATGCAGTTTTTGATCCCATAGAACTAGTTGCATACTATGTAGACTCAAATTCACTACATTATGAGTTTGCAAAACAGTATGGGAATTTTTAATTGACATCAGTTGCCACTAAAGCAAATAAACAGATGCTTCAACATGTCTTGAACTGGACTGAGGTGGCAGAAGACTTGCACAATTGAAACCTGGCATAAGGAGATGAAATACAAGCATGGACTTGTGCTTACCAGTCAGATATGTTAAACTCAAATCATATTTTGCCCCACCAGGTTCAAATTGTGTAAGCTTGCCACAACCTCCGTCAACCTTAGGATAAAGTTGCAATGCTAAAGTACTGCAGGTCTCTTCCTTATATCTCTAATCAGCACAAGGAAAGGAAGAGAAATTCCTCAAGTGTGAGATCTTCAGTGACAATCATGTTTCATTATCAAAACCCGGTGTGAGTTAAAAGCCTTTAAGGCATGTTGGTAACATTATTCAGTTTGTTTTATGAAAGTTAGTTTCTAGAAGGAAACAGAAAAATAAATTAGGCTGTACTTTCTATCATTAGATATGGTCCGTAGTTTTATTTTCCATACTTAGGAAGAAAATGTTATGGGTTATGTAAAAATATGCTAACTCAATAATCATACTAATTTTTAACCATGACAATGGTATTCAGAATTTCTGTATCCTAGCAACCTAGTGATTAGTTTGTCAATCGTGAAAAGCAGAATTCTACTGAGTAAAATATTTGATTCCATGCTTGATTCAACAAAATGATTTAAACCATTAGTGGAAGTCAAGTCACTCTGTTTTGTTCTTTGAAATCAGTGAATTACTTTGTGCTGATATAACGGCAAACAACGAAACCCTGTTCATACCAAGTCACGGTAATCAATATACTACAACGGAAGGACCGCAAATAATATTCGACAGAGATTAACATATTGTTTTTCAGAAAAGAAACAACTTAACTGACACAATGGGAAAGGCGCATTTGGAGTATAAGGGAGATTTGTTTTTCATATGGGTTGTGAATATTTCTAAAGATGTGTTTACCATATTGAAGAGCATAACAGCTTTTGTTCAATTTATGAAACATTAAAGTTTCATTTTCTTCTGAGACAACATCAGAATTTCTGAAAAATTCACTTAATCCTTACATTTCACTTTAATTTGTAAAATTTAAATATATAATTATTTCTTGCAGGTTTTACATAATGATGAAAATAAATGTGTAATTACTTGAACCAAGAAGTGGACACTCAGTAACCAAAGGGTTACAATTTTGTGTAAAAGTGACACCATGTCTGGGCTCCTGTGAAATCCATTACAAGGCCACAGCCAGATCGCCCTGCATTAAAAGGCCTTCACCACAACTAAACATTTACCAAAGCCTGCAATACCTTTCTGTCTCAGTGTTATTTTATTGTCTTGTTTGCTATTTATCCTGCCGTCTATAAAGCTTTTGCATGTAGATTTCCAGTAGGTTTCCAGGTTGTTTACCTTCAGATATTTTTTTCCTGAAGATTTTCAGAGGTTTTATAAGTAATGCCTGCTCAGAACCACTTGACTACTTTGGCCTGAAATACTGAACACTTGACATTATCACATTTGTAGCGCAAAAAGTAATATGTCACTGTTTATCTTTTGCTCAATCAGAATTCATAAAGCTTTTACAAACCTCCTGTGATGGTGTAATTATTAATTACATATGTTTCATTCATAATTCTAAAGAAGAAGACAAATGGCAGAAAAATTTGAAGTGTGCAGTAATTTATTGGGCAATAAAATTGATGTATTCACCCAGCCTTTAAAATTCATCTGTTATGAAAAGTTTAGGGCCAAAGCCCAGCAAGGGGTTATGGGACATCCACCCCTCGGGTACTGTATAATTTGAATAAACTAAAGCAGAAGATATATACTTCCTTGGATATTTGTGGTGATCATAATGCTTTTTATTTTAAACTGAGGATAGGCGAATGGATACTATATTAATAATTCCTGCTACAACAAACAGATAATGTGCACATGCAAGTAACGTCACATTCAGTATAAGTGGGCATGGCTTGCCTCCAAGTGTATGATGTATAAATTATTTAGGTTACCCTGAATAATTAGTATCAATATTTTGAAAATATTCGTAAAACCAAAGGTAATGCTTACTTTAGTGTAGAACCCCTCCTCCAATGTATGAGTAAAGCTTCTTCATTTCCGAGTCCCACACAGACTGCTTCATAGCCTCTGAGGGTAACTTATTATTTGGAAGCTTATCCACTTTGTTGTGGATGGATACCAGAACCCTGCATAGCTGAGAGGGTGCAGAAACCTTCTCTCTTCCCTTTTCGTGTAGATTTGCTCCCATATGCAAAACAAAAATGTAAAATAAACTGTGAAATAAACAAGGGAAACGGGTGTTTAAACTAGAAGGGGACTTTGACCCCAACCTCATGAATGGAAAGTTGAACGTCAGAGTTATCAGGTTTTTGAATTTATTGTTCTTTGTTGTTTCTTTTTGCCATTCTCTGTGCTTCTCACCAGATGGAATGTGGTGCAGAGTCAATATGTTTCACTTTTCTGGTGTTGGTGGCAGTGAGGTGGTATGATGATGAGTAAACCTAGCAGGAACCAGTTCACCCTCCACTAAGAGGATAAACATGGAGAACCAGTAAGTCTGCAGTTCGAAATTAGTACATTAGCTGGAGTAGGCTTTGTGATGAGGATGAGAAAACAAAGATGAAAAATGACAACAAAAAGATAAACAGCAAATGAGACTAGTCTGTCTATAAGTTATGGTATTAAGATATCTCTCCAGTCATATTTCATTTTACATAGTATAGTATAGTCATCAAGCATATGTGAATAAGGAAATTTACTATTACATGTCCAATTTTCCTCACCATAGACCTAATCCCAGTGTGAGCCTTTGGTTTAGAGCTAGCATTTCTGCCTCTTCTGAGTCAGCAAATGAAGAGTTTGAGAATCCTTCCGTACTACCCAATGATTGAAGATTGAAATATAATTGCTAAACAGTGGGATATTTGTATCTGGATCACTAGCTTTGTGTCAGAAAAATTCTGGTCCAATCTAAATTGTCCAAGTTAATGGAGACCAAAACAGAGACCTGAATGTTGGATTGAAGACCAGAGGGACTACTTGTATTTAATTATCCCAGGTGACCCCCTTCTCATTTCTCATTGTAAGGGTCAGGTGCAGTTTCTCAGCTTTGGCTGTTGCCTGACATGGAGAAGCTCAAAGTAAAACTATAAGAGAGGCAACCAGACCTACATCAGATACTTCTCCCTCTTAAGTGTCCTGAAAATGTCATGTCAGGGTTGAGTACAGGCCTGACACAGAGCAGATCACAAGAGATGGGTGGGCTCTATCATTGCCTTCTGATATATGTTGATCCCCAATATAATCCAGCAAAATCTTGGATATCAATATAACTCTCAATGTGCATCATTCAGCACCCGATCTGTTTTCAAACTAGGTTCTGCAGACTCCAGAGAATTCAAAAGGTTATCAGATTTTTGTTTGCCTGAGACATAGTACGTAACTCGGATTCAGTGTGTCAGGAATTCTGCATGCTATATATTTTTTCTGTTTGTTGCTTCCATTGTACTGACTGCTGCAAATACTAATAAATATTTTCTACTTCAGTTGCAGTGCTTTCCTTTAGCCAGCACTGCTTGTTCGAAACGAGGGTGGGAAAGGTTCATTGATAATATTTCCGTAAGGCCTCTACGAATATGACATTATTTTCAGTGTATGAATGTTTTCAGTAGGTCATAGGATTGTGTCAGTATTTGCAGAGATTCTTGTATATATTATCATTTGTAAGAGATTGCCAGTGAATGCAGGGATTCCCCAGGAATGTACTAATACCTGAAACTAGTCACAAAATGTGGCAATAGTTTTGGAGGTATTAACCAATTCAGGGGTCCCCTGAAGTGTATGGCTATTTGTGTAGGGTTCTAGAAGTGTGTCAATATTTGCAGTAGGTCCCAGGAGTGTGTCAATATTTACAGCAAATCTCCCACTGGGTAAGTTAAGATGCTATTGTCCTCGGTTATTGCATTTCACAGATGATATCTTAATGGTCTAGACAGCAGTGATATCTACACAGAATGAACGATTCACTGATGATTTAAAATAATTTTATTTACTCTTAACATTAAATTAATTCTTATTTCTACTTGACTCAACTACCTTCTTAAATATGTTTTCTGATCTCGTCGCTTCTGAGTTTTTTTTTTCCGCTGTACTGTCTCGTTGATGAATTTTGCACATTGCAGTTCCTGTTCTGGATCAGCCCAGAGTATGAAAGGCATCTGCATCTACTTTTCATGATCACTCCTTCTCCTCGTTGTAAAGAATACTCATGTGGAAACTGGTCTTTAGCTTTTGAATCTTACACTATCTTGATTCTTCGTACAGTACAGCTTGGCCATCGATGGTGCTTGGAAACAATTCTTTCCTCAATGCCCTCAATGATTACTGTAGGTCTGACCTGTTGGAATGTGATGAAAAAGAAATGAAAAACAGTGTAAAAAGATGTTACCCCTCGAATTTGTGGGGGAGATGTCTGATTCTCTGCTTGCCTCATGCATGATGCTGGTATTTGCAGTGATTAATCACTGTTTTCTCACATGCTGTTTCTGCTAAATTGGATGATGACATCATTTTGTTGGCACATACTGATTCCAAACAACTGTTCAAATCAGAATGCACCCAACCCCCCCCCCCCCCCCCCCTCCCACCACCACCAACCTCTCAAATTTGCCTGTAAAACACAGGGATTTGTTTAATTCCAGTGTGTGGAGTCCAGCTTTATTGAACTGATTACGCAATGGGAATGATCTTTTACTGTAACTGATTTTACATTCAGTGCTGATACATTTTTTTAACACCACTAATGGTGAAAAATCTAAACGGGAGTGTGAAAACTATGCAATATAAACAACATACATTTTCATATATCTCAGTCCTCTCATGGGTTTTCAGTAGCATTTTATAAATTTATTCAAAGAAAATTACTGCAGCATGAAAACATCAAATCTTATACCAAAACTTGGCAATCTTGTTATTGTCATATTTTCCAAAAGCTTTTTTTCTAAACCCATTTCTGACATCTGCAGGCATGCATGCATTTCACTGTTTTGACAGAGTGAAAGTCTGATTAAAATGATGCACACTTAAATGTCAGTGGGTCGAAAGTAACATTCTTCCACAAACCTGTATGTAGCTGTGATTAGTCTGTACAGAATTTTTCAACCATCTGTTCTTCCATAGCAGAATTTTTGAAGTCTAGAAGGGCAAATCTGGATGTAGCCCTCTAAATCATCATAAGGTCTTTTCTTGAAATTGGGAACCCAAATATAAATAATCAACCTGTATAGTTCAAGCTATTTTTTAAACACTGCATTTAGAGTAAACATTCAATTTACTAAATACTGAAACACAGAAATTTATAATGGTTGCATAATTTAAACTGCGACTGTCTATGCCTGGAAATGCATTAGAGGTAGAAGAAGCATAAGACATATTAATTGACAGACAGGAACTGCTGTCTCTGAGGTTGATACATGTAATTTATTACTTTAGAAATGAATGCCACCTCCAGAATTTGCTTCATTAATTTCAAATTTAGTTTTAATTTCAAGCTGTTGCCCCTTGAGAAGAATAAGGTGGCAAATTACATTTGAAGAGACGATTTTATGCACCCAAGAAACACTACATTTTAACTATCTAACTTTGCAGCAGATGTTGCCAGTTATGATGTTTTGCCATATTTAATTTCAATCCATACTAGCAGCAATTACCTTAAAACTGTTCTCTCCTTTTTTTTAAATGCAGCCTACATTTCAGACGAATTGAAGGCAGCAGTATTAGAGGACGAAGAGACTGAAGCCAATGAGTCTGGAGCTGACGGAGAATCATCCTCAAAGTATACGTGCAATGAACAGGAATTTAGCAAGGAATCGCCTAGCTACCAGGACTCTCCAGCTGCAGAGTTTTCTGGCCAGGAGATGGACAGCACATCTCATGTTAGTGAAACCAGTGATCGATTGGCTGACTTTGAGAGCAACTCTGTAAAGAATGAGGATGAAAGCAAAGAAGTTGGTGGCCTTCCCGAGGAAGGTGTACAGGACAGTTTAGAACAAATGAAAGCAATATACAACAACATACTGTCAAATTCCTACTGGTCATCTCTGAGTTTGGGCTTGAACCAACCAAGTGAACCAGCAACAAATGGCGGAAGCAGCAGCAGCAGCAGCAGTAGCAGCAGTAGCAGTTGTGGAAGTGGGAGCTTTGACTGGCATCAGTCCGCCATGTCAAAGACATTACAGCAAGTTTCTCAGACCAAGATGATTCAGGAGCCAAGCCTCTTCAGCACAGTACAATTGTACAGGCAAAGCAGTAAGCTCTATGGGTCCATATTTACTGGGGCAAGCAAATTCCGCTGTAAAGACTGCAGTGCTGCTTATGACTCCTTGGTAGAACTGACTGTGCACATGAATGAAACTGGACACTATCGAGATGAGAATAATGAAACTGACAATAACAATCCTAAAAAGTGGTCCAAGCCTCGAAAGCGCTCTTTACTGGAGATGGAGGGAAAGGAGGATGCTCAAAAGGTGCTAAAGTGTATGTACTGTGGCCATTCATTTGAGTCCCTTCAAGACTTAAGTGTCCACATGATCAAGACAAAACACTATCAGAAAGTGCCTCTGAAGGAACCTGTAGCACCAATCTCCACAAAGGTCCTCCCCTCCACCAGAAAAAGAGCAATGCTTGAGCTTGAGCTACCAAGTTCTCCAGATTCCACAGGTGGTACGCCAAAAACTTCTCTTTCTGACACAAGTGATGCATTACAGAAGTCCTCAAACCCTTACGTCACACCAAATAATCGCTACGGACACCAGAATGGTGCCAGCTATGCCTGGCAATTTGAGGCGAGAAAGTCTCAAATCCTCAAGTGTATGGAGTGTGGGAGTTCACATGACACACTGCAGGAACTGACTGCACATATGATGGTCACTGGACATTTTGTTAAAGTGACCAATTCTGCAATCAAGAAAGGGAAGCAGATTGTTGAGGCACCCCAAACTCCAACACCAACACCCGTGTCAGCCATCTTAGAAGATAAAGTACAATCTGTTCCCCTAGCTGCAAGCGCTTTCACGTCATCATTAAGTACACCAGCCAGCGTTTCACCAAAATTAAGTCTTGAAGTGAAAAGGGAAGTAGAAAAAGAAATTGAAAGTGATGAGGACAAAGTGAAAGAAAAAGATAAAAGCTGTGATGATGATGAAAAATATGACATTTCCTCAAAGTATCAGTATCTCACTGAAGAAGATCTAGAAGAAAATCCTAAAGGAGGCCTGGACATCCTAAAATCTCTAGAAAACACAGTGACCTCTGCCATTAATAAAGCTCAGAATGGAACTCCAAGTTGGAGTGGCTATCCTAGCATTCATGCAGCATATCAGCTTCCTAGCATAATGAAGTTACCATTTGGTTCATCAGGGAAGAATACACAATTGAAGTCAGCACACAGCAACATTGATAGTATGGCATCTCCAAAGAGTCAACCACTTGTTTCACCACCTAGTAGCCAGAATTCCCCTGTACCTAAGAACAATTTCCATGCTATGGAAGAGTTAGTGAAGAAGGTCACAGAGAAGGTAACCAAAACTGAAGAAAAATCTAAAGATCCAGAAAACAAGTTATCTCGACTGAAGCATGAAGCACCTTCTCCATGTGGTAGTGAAGCAGGAGAGGAACAAAAAAGTGAAGCTTCAAAAGACCCCGGTCTGAAAAGCCATGACAATATTTCCAACCACCAGAAAGACATCATGAAAGAGAACCCAGCCAAGGATCATTTGGAGAATGGTACAGAGGCCTTAAAACTCACTGCAAATAGTCTGTGCGCTAGCACAGCTATTATTACAGACCACCCTCCTGAACAACCGTTTGTAAATCCATTAAGTGCATTGCAATCCGTTATGAATGTTCACCTAGGGAAAGCAGCTAAACCTGCATTGCCTACCCTGGACCCAATGAGCATGCTTTACAAAATGAGTAACAGCCTGGCAGAAAAGGCTGCTGTGGCCACACCAATTTTGCCAGCCAAAAAAACAGAGCCCATAGACCGTTATTTCTATCATGTCAGCAGTGACCAGCCCATTGATTTGACGAAAGCCAAGAGTGACAAAAGCGGTTCTTTGGGTTCAGTGCTTTTGTCATCCATATCCCCGTCGTCAACATCTTCTTCATCCACTGTGACAACAGCAAAGACATCTGCAGTCGTGTCATTCATGTCAAACTCGCCGCTACGCGAGAATGCCTTGTCAGATATATCCGATATGCTGAAAAACCTGACAGGAAGTCACACATCAAAATCTTCTACACCTACAAGCATTTCAGACAAATCCGAGGTGGACGGTAGCACTGTGGAGGAGCCAGAGGAAATTTCTCCAGCTCAAAAACGTAAAGGCCGGCAGTCAAACTGGAACCCACAGCACTTGCTCATACTGCAGGCGCAGTTTGCAGCCAGTCTGCGACAAACCACTGATGGGAAATTCATTATGTCGGACCTCAGCCCGCAGGAGAGAATGCACATCTCGAGGTTTACAGGGCTCTCCATGACAACAATCAGCCACTGGTTAGCCAACGTCAAGTACCAACTTCGAAGGACAGGTGGAACAAAATTTCTTAAAAACTTGGACTCTGGTCATCCAGTGTTTTTTTGTAATGATTGTGCATCACAGATCAGAACTCCTTCAACCTACATCAGTCACTTAGAATCACATTTAGGCTTCAGGTTACGAGACTTATCAAAACTTTCTAGTGAACAGATAAGCAGCCAGATAACACATGCAAAACTGCCCTCCGAAAAATCGGTGTTGCCATCTCAAGACGATGAGGCTGGGACAACGTTCCAGTGCAAACTTTGTAATCGGACTTTTGCCAGTAAACATGCAGTTAAACTGCATCTCAGTAAAACTCATGGCAAATCACCAGAGGACCACCTTCTCTATGTTATAGAGCTAGAGAAACAGTAGCATTTACTTTAGTAGCCTAACTATTTGCTTTGAGGACAAATCTGAAAGAAGCCTTAAAGCTACTGTAACAACTCTTGGCACATGTTCTTCATTTACTGCAGAGTAGCACTCTGATCTGAACTCTTTTATATAACTGTACAGTGTTTAATGGAAGCACGTAATCAGCTGTTGTTACTGGTTGATTACAAGGGTAAAAATGGTAAGTGTTTGGAATTTTGTGTAAATTGGATTTAGTTGCTGTGTATCGCTCAGATGCATTAAACTGCATGCGTAATGGACAATTTAGTTAAGCATTTAATACTGAACCTGGTGCACTTTCTCATGTGAATTAAGTGTGCTGGCATTTCTCAGCCTTTAACCTTTAACCCTCTGAGCACTGCTGAAGCACTTCTGCATTAAGTTGCAAAAACAAATTGGCAGCATTCTTATTTTTCAGATCACTGACTGAAAGCCATTATTAAAATAATGATCTGCAGCTGTCTTTATTCAATTCCATTGTCATGATATTTGTGCAGATGATTTTGCACAATATAATTTTCAGATGTATTATTTAATGGAATTAACTACTATTTACAGAGCTAAAATGAATAGTCAATGCTCAAAGGGTTAATAAAATTAGAAAGAAAAACACTTGTACTGTATTTCTTCAACAATAATATACAAAATTCTTTCAAAGGGTTTATGCTATGAGATCCTGCTACAAATGTAAAAAGGCATTCCATGATGTAACCTCCTTTTACTTATTTATGAGCACTCTCACTTGTTATTTTAATGATCATCATGTGTAGAATGCCTTTGATTGGTAAGTTTTGTTCTGCCTAATTATTCTCCCATGATTCCCCACTGCATCTTTATATTTTGGCATATAAAAGGTAACCCGTGGTTACCAGCACACTGAGTGAGTCTGTTCATCTCCATTTTTCAGTTAATTTGCAGAAATAACTGACAGCTGACACCATATGAGAATATATGTATAAAATAGACATGTAAACAGCACAGATACTGTACTGCACTCTGTGCCCTGCCTTGTTGCTGGAAATGAAACACCATTATGGCTGCTCATATAACTTTTTTTTGCCCTTCTGCGACATTAAAACACTTTACAATGATTTTGTGTTGCTTCCACACTATTGTCTACATACGAGGTGCGACAAGTAATGAGCCCATTTACACAGAAGGTTACATGTTCCTGGCTAGAGCTTGAGTGGGTTTATGCTCCTGTCAGGCAAGAGTTTTGGTTAAAGTATTATTTGTTAGATAACTGCAGCACTTACAGAGATACTTTAGAGGTTAGCACCTTTCGCAAGGCCTTAATTCACAGGTGCGCATTGAGACTTAGCTGTAACCCCACCCAAGCGCTGGCTTGTTCCAACACATTGTATATCTTCCAGCCGCCACATTTACACCGTATCTTAAAATAACATTCGTGATAAATGTGCAATTTACCTAATTTATGGCACTATGATGTGCTCAGGGCTACGTTGAAGATGAAAATCTTAAATGGAGCTTGAACAGTGCATTTCACAACAAGAAATCAATATGCCATGGCTTAGAGAGCTATCTGCTGAGGTGAAATTAGCAGAAGCCAACTACTAAGGAGCATAGCCCCAAATCTGTGACCACAGAGTGGTTATAGTAAACCAAAGTATAACTTAATAAAGGATTGGTATCTAACAAACAAGACTACCAACGTTTGTGCATGAAATCTCAATTTTTGTAATATTTTATGTCCTGTACATATTGATCTCTGAATGCTTTTGACTCCTGTCCCAGCCAATTGCCTCTCTTGCAGGCATCACACAAGCTGTAGATGACAGGGAAGGGGGCCATGAATTATGTTAGAAAATTGGGCATTATCTTAAAAAAAAAATCACATTACCCAGCAAGCTTGACTGTGATATTAACAAAACATTTAATGAATGGTTCCTTATTAAGAAACCATGAAACTGACTGAAACATCGGGCTTACTTTTATCAATATTCCCCTTTTTCTTGTATGTGATATGTTTTGCTCAAGAAGCATCAAAATGTGTCTGAGATTTTTTCCCCTTTTCCCCTTTAACAGAAACACTGTACATACTGGACAGCTTTCACAATCAGCTTAACCCTTACAGTGCTATTCACAGCATTCGTTGGGACAGCGATATGGAACTCCTGCCTATGCAGCAGGGGCAAGAATTAAATATTCAATCCCATTTTGTATTTGCTGGACTTTAAATGGATTTCTAATTGTCATCTGCTTTCCTTGTTTGAATACAATGGATATATGTACTGTGCATACCTGCTCTACATGTTGGAAGGCGAATACTGGTTATTTTATATATATGAGAATTTAATTACACAATTTCTAGGATTCTGCTGAGCCATGTTCTCAAACATGTAAAACAGGCGCGGTATCTGCAATTAGCCTGAGTATTAAATTCAGAAAGTAGTTGCAATTCAAATTCCATGTGAAGTCAACATTGTCTTTTTAATTTCCTTAAAATTGTTTATTTAAATTTTGTTACAATGTCAACATCTTTTCTACTGAAAAATATTTTATATGTTAACATAATCGATTATTGTATGAAAGCACTCTGGACCACTGCAACAAAAACAGTGTATGAATGTAACAGGATACAATAAAAAGAAATATACATGTTACAAAACCAGTGTAGGAATTCCAGACCCTCGGTTTAAGTAAATAGTTCAGCCAGGTTGAGTGGTGATTATTGGGTCATGACATTCATTGTGTGTGTGTGTGTGTGTGTGTGTGTGTGTGTGTGTGTGTGTGTGTGTGTGTGTGTGTGTAAATGCACATGTCCACACATTTTGTGTCCAATGCAAGCAAAATCTCCTGATTCATGTTTTCATTTCACTTTAGAGATGTAAGTATGAATATCACAAACACAGTTAGATATAAAAATAGCTGAATATACAGAGAATAGAATGTTCAGAAATCTAAAAGTTGCACCATTTCAATTCTAAACAAAATGCAGTTGCAATTAGCAGAATGCCTGTTTCAGTTGAATTTTGCAGTCATTTTCACATATGAAGGAACCCCATTTAACACTACTGATAATCTGTTATTATCAAGTTATTCCGCAGTGTTGGAGGATATTTATTCCAAATAAAATAGAGGACTATATGAATAATGATACCTTTTACAGGTCAAGGGATCTTGCAGCAGAACTAAATAAGCCAGTGCCAATGGCATCAGCATTCTATGAGGTCGGGGATATACATATTCTAAATCTTGTTTTAATTTTTATAGAGTACAAACACTTCAATATTAGAAGAAATAAATGATAGAATTTCTATTAAACTTGTGACAAATTCGTGATGGTCCAGCAGATGCAGCTCCAAAGATTTTCCTGGGCCTTGTGTAAATACATATTTAATTGTCAGTTCTCATTTTTACTGTTGCGTAATCTCAGATTGCATTTGCACACTCTGAAGTGTTCAGTGGGTATTAATTAAGCATTCTGTTGGATAGCAGTGCTTAATACAGGATATCTTGCAATACCAAATGCAACCACAGATTGAGGATACAATACACATCCAATTATTCAAACTGTTGGAAGCAGCCTCTCACTCAGCAAAGATAAAGGAAGAGTTCAGCGAACTGTTAATCAGTTATCAAAGAGTTATAAAATATCAGTGACATCATTGAGATTCATGAAATCCAGAGATTCCAAAGAACAAGAATTGGTTAGAGGAGTGCTTATACTGATTGCACTATACTTTGCTGAACACTTGTGCATTAGTCAATATGAATGCTGACCATTGTGTCCTTAGGGAGATATGGAGGTATGGATAATTTTGTTTAACTAAAAATGCTGGTAATGTTCTCTCTCCTGGGACTTTGATTCAGGTTATGTCCCCAGCCATTTGCTTGACCCTGAAGAAAGGGGCATTTGCAGCTAAAATGACATTTAAACTATTAAGCGTGATTACCCTCTCATTGTCACAAGCTAGAAGCTCAATACATTTGCAGAAGGGGTCATTCTACAGAAGCAATATCACTTGAAGAAAGTGATACTTCACTGCCCTGAATTATAATTAATGGGGCAGGGAGGAGAGATGGGTAAGCACTGAGTGATTAGTACCTTGTCAATTGTGTATTCAGCATATACAATGTTATGTCTTTTTTTCTTGTACACTTTATAGAGTGTATGTGGAGTTAGAACAGGCACTGATTTATTATACACAATCTTTTAATGTCTAGTATTCTGCCTGGCTGCAGCAGTGCAGGTCAGAATGCTTGTCTTCTCTGATTACATTTTGAACATTCTACCAGAGAGAAACATTTTTAATATTTGCAAATCTAACAATTCAATAGAATATATTTGCCCATTATAATTACACATTAGCTTTTTTTTTGTAAATTATTTTCCAGCTTTAAGTTAAATCTTAAATCTGAAATCAGGTTAAATGTTTATCTCATAATTTTACATTTTTTTCCCCCAAGAGCTAGTTGCTGTTCATTCAAATTTTGCAGCAAAACAGGATAAACGCTTTTCAATAGTTCATAGCACAGCCATGTTAAGTCACATTAAACTATATGTCATCTATAACATTGTACTCGAAGGCAGAGATATCCAGCTAGTCCTTTGCTATTTTAAGATTACACAGTATTGTTGCAATTAAGTGGCCTTAATGTTAAAGCCTGAAGATTTTGACAGAAGCATACAGTGTGTAGAGTACACACTTTAAATCTGTGGGTAAGTACTGAATGCAGAAGCGGAAGGTGTATCAGGAAGCACAGCAAAATTGTCAGCTTTTCTGAAGGTACAGTCGCCTTGGTTACGCCTCAGTGGCCATGAAACCGAGTCTGCAAAAGCTGAAGAACTCAGCTCCTGAAAGCCTCATCAGGACTTGTCATCGCTCTAATGAATATCATTTAAATTGCTTTGTATATTGGAGGAGTTTGGATGTCGATTTAATTTGCGCATGTGTTTGAGTTCTTCTGCTTGGCTAGGCTAACAGAGAGTAACAGTCTAATGAAAAGTGAGTTGGTGACAGTGTGATGAGCCAGATCCCAATCAGACTTGTTTGAAGGGTTATTTTGACAGAGTATAGAAGTCAAGAAAGTGGAATTAAAACTGAATGCATCGATTTCTTGTGTTTTCCCCTTTTTGTTTGCCTGTTAACTATTATTCCTTTGTCTGTGCAAGTGAGACCTGTTTTATTTTTCATAATTTTCAAGTTTTCACAATATCAACTTAATTCTATAACTGCAGGAATTATTTTAGGATACTAAAATTGTTTCTGAAACTAAGGATGCCAGTTGTCTAAATAGTCCACTCACAGCAACACATGGTTTGGAATTCTTTGATTTGAATGTTACTGAAAATGTTTTGTGCTAACAAGGTCCTTTGCCAGTTAAGTTTGCAGCAGAATTGTTTAAAAATTGATTCATTAATTATATATTATTAAATAGATGTACACAGGCAGACTCATCTAGATATAAAAAAATTCAGTTTGCTCACCACATGCTGCAGTGTCCTTCTCTTATTCACAAACCTTTCACATTTGTGAATGTGTCCCTTTATATTTTTAAATACAAAAATAATGTAAGCTGGCTTATATACAAGAACATAGTTATGCTCTTTGTATATTTTAAAATCTGTCTTCAGTGTGATATCTTCCTGAAAGTCATTATAGATAGCTCGCAGTACATCATGACAGAAAGCTGCATAGTGTTAATTGGACATGAGATGATAGAATGGGAACATTTGAAGTAAGGGTGATTAGCTCTTATTTTATGCTATCCAGATATGAATTGCTGAAATTAAAAGTTGAATAAAGAGTAAAAAACTTAAGATTTTTTTAATAATTAGAAATTAAAAGGAGCTCTCAATCCAGAAATCCAAAAAAAATCATTGAACTGAATTTTGTTTTTTTTTACAGGAGTCATTTCTAGCACTTGGAAGATACTCTGCTACCGTAAGCAAGAACCAATGTCTTTACACTATTTAGCATTCAAAACAAAATAAATGATCATTCTAGCCTCAGCTTTAAATTTCTGGTCCTAAGTACAGTCTACAGACTTTAAAAACCAATTGGAAGATACTTCAAAAAACCTGCCAGGTGAATAGTTGGGCAAAGTCTAAATTTGTTTTAATATTACAATGCTAAGATTGCCTATTTGTATCATGATGACTTGATTGTCACTTCCAAATTTAGAAGCTTTTCATTTTCTTATTCTAACTGGAAGACATAATGTCAAATTTGGCAGATGAACTTCTTTGCAATTTATTGTATTAAAAAGCATTTGTTTCAGTGAAGTACATTTTTGTATAAATTGGAAACGTGCTTCGTTGACAACACTTAAAGACCCTTGGTATTTTATAGTTTAACAGCATATATCACGTTGCTTTGTATTTGGCAGATATACAGTTTTACCTGGATTTTAAATTGTGATGTTACAATAGACAGATTAACGTGGACTAGTTAAAAGATTTTTCAGAAGTAGCAAAGCTACGGTTGTCTGAGACTGATCCAATCACATTTTGATTGGCTGGAGAATTGCTGTGAGCTTAACTAACTTGCAGGTTGAAATGGAAGGCAGTCTCTCAGTGCGTAATTAAATGATAAGTTCATATTCATGGGACAATTGTAAGTTACTGAGACTGTCATAGACAACGCCAAAAATAGTCAGTCTCATGATGAATACCCTTATTAACAGCTACACTGCTCTCTGTTCATTGAATCTGGCCAGGGAATACTATGAGATGAAGCCCTGTTTGTAGAGTGTGTCCCTGAAGATCATTTAAAAAGAATCCTGGGAAAGACAAGGCAGAATCTGATCCCTAATCAAAACATACTTCTTTACAGAATTTCATATATCTAATATTATAAAACATATTTGCCAGATGTTAATTGAATAAATTTCAGTTTAAAAAAGCAATAATATCTACAGGAGCATAATCTTTCTATAACAAAAACTAATTTTTATAGTTTACCAGCAATTGTCTTAACCATTTGATTGATGATTTTATGAGTTTCATGAATTACTATTAAAATAAGTACAATATGCTATAGTTCCTTTAAGAGTTATTTTAAAACATTTATTTGGATATTTCAACTATTCTGCATCTAGACCTTCAACGTTACAATTTCCAACAATTTCAACTACACACAAAAAAAATTGGAACAATGAGCTGCTGGTGAATATGCTAAAACTCACATCTTGTCAGGAATAAATAGTAACCGTCACTTTAAAATGGTCAAAGAAAGACATCTTAACTCCTTTCCTGCCAAAGATGCCATTTGACATTGTTGCCACAGTATTCCCCGATGCTAGAAAGATATCAAATTATGTCAGGTGTGCAGACTAGGTATAGACAGTAATAAAGTGACAACCCAGTGAGAATCTGTGGCATATGACCAGCTACAAGAAGTAATAGTGCTAGGTTCTCTTGGCATATTTGCATACTCTGCATGTACCTGCATCCCAGAAATTCCTGATCTATGTGCAAGAGAAGCAGCCCTGCTGTCTGTATGCATGTTGCACTGGAATGTTATTGGGATATTAGGGTACTTTCAATAGAATTCTCATCAGCAACACCAAATTAGATTAGATTAGATTCCCTACAGTGTGGAAACAGGCCCTTCGGCCCAACCAGTCCACACCAACCCTCTGAAGAGTAACCCACCCAGACCCATTTTGCTCTGAATAATGCACCTAACACTATGGGCAATTTAGCATGGCCAACTCACCTGGTCTGCACCTCCTCGCACTGTGGGATGAAACTGGAACACCCACAGGAAACCCATGCAGACACGGTGAGAATGTGCAAACTCCACACAGTCATCCGAGGCTGGAATCAAACCTGGGACCTTGGTGCTGTGATGTAATAGTGCTAACCACTGAGCCACCGCGCTGCCCATGATGCTGGTTTTACAAGATCAAATATAACTTTAATTATTGTTAGCTAGTTGTTTATCCAATATGGCCAATGAGGCACTACAATGAACAAATCAACCTCATAGAATCCCTATGGTGTGGAATTAAGCCATTTGGCCCACCGAATCCACACTGACCCTCCAAAGAGCATTCCACCCAGGCCCACCTCATCCCTGCAACCTTGATTTCCCATGACTAATCCAGCTAACATGCACATCTTTTGATTGTGGGAGGAAACCAGAGCACATGGAGGAAACCAATGTAGACATGGGGAGAATGTGCAAACTCCACCCAGACAGTTGCCCAAGGCTTGAATTGAACCCAGGTCCCTGGTGCTGTGAGGCAACAGCACTAGCCACCCTCTGTCAGTGTGCAGCCCGAAGGTGACATGAAGAGGTAAAAAGATTTGTTTCAAATATTGTACATGATGTAACTGATTAAAATCTAGCTCTCCATCTATTTGCAACCTTTTCCAAATTAAAGCAGTAGTTTTCTAAGTATTAATGAAACCTATACAGCATCTGGTAGTTATTCATAGAAGCTGAATATTAATTCCAAAAATTACAAATAGGATGTATGATTTGTAAATATAACGTGTACCACTCATCGAATCTTTAGTGCAGTCATGAAAGTGGAGGGTGGTGAAGCTAAAATCGAAGTAGTCAATTGATTATTTTATTCCCATTTTACCCTAATTATGTCCAGTAGGATTATATCAACATTACCTATACCTAATTTTAAATAATCCAAGTTGTATCTTTTGAGATTATGTAACACCACTCATCAAAGTTGAAAAAGCCTTCTGATTGATGGCACTGCTACATCATACATAAATACTGGCATCTAAAATCTTCCAACACTCTTCCCTTGAAAATTGCAAGATTGTGGATTAGAAATTAATGTTTTAACATATTCTAGGTAACACCCTATTCCCTGCACCAATGAACTGCAGTGGGACACCAGTTCAGCAGATGCACCTCACCACTGTATGTTAAAGTAAAGACTGTCTCTCAAAGTGAACAGAGTCCCCCCCCCCACTGAAGTCTTGGCAGACTACCAACATGCTTCACTAGTGGATGGTTCATAGTTGAAATCCCTCCTTTTGTGTCTTTGTGTACATTGACTATCCAATGATATCTAAGTTAGTACTTACAGTTGCAATATTACCTGATAGTTTTCATTGTACAAATTATGCCTACATTGGGATACCAGATTAAGTGTGTATCAGATGCAAAGTGCAATTGCATTGGTATAATACATCTTTTAACATGCTAATCATCATAAGGAATAAGTATTTGATTAGTGCTGGTTTTCGGGCAATTGATGGACTTTGTCCAAACCACAACTTGCCTACTTTTGACTACAATTCAGTTGGAATTTTGCTTCTCGAATGTAATATATTTCCGTATTGTAGTTGCCTTTTTTTATTGCTATATTATTGTAACTAAGTCAAAAAGGCCACAACCTGCAGACATCAGGTGTTGTTTTTGATCCAGTTGTCTTCTTGCAAGATTGACTGTGATAATATTTACTATACTTGTAGTTTTAAATTTAAACATGGAGATCATTTAACTCGGTTCAATGGATGACTGGATTGCAACACAGTGTGGTGCCACAGTGTGGGTTCAATTCCCACACTGGTTAACCTCAAACGCTCCCCTCAGCTGAGGTGTGGTGACCCTCAGATTAAACCACAGCTAGTCATCTCTCCCTAATGAGAAAGCAGTGCTATGGTCAGTAGGATTATATCAACATTACCTATACCTAATTTTAAATAATCCAAGTTGCATCTTTTCAGATTATGTAACACCACTCATCAAAGTTGAAAATGCCTTCAGATTGATGGCACTGTTACATCATACATAAATACTGGCATCCAAAATTTTCCATCACTGTTCCCTTGAAAATTGCAAGGTTGTGGATTAGAAATGAATGTTTTTACATATACTAGTTAACACCCCCTTTCCCTGCCCATAAAAGTGGTTCAATTTCAATTTTGTTCACATTAGTTGATCAGCAGCATATAATGATATTGCAGTAAATTAAATATTTTTAACTTATTAAAGAATAATATTTTCAAAAGCCATACAAATTTCAAAAAAGATATCAGATCTTTGGTATGCTAATGTTGAAACATTAGTTCAAATTCTTTAATTTGATATGCTCTAGTATTTCAGAGTCAGATACACTTACAGCCTAGGTAATGTGTTTCAGATCTTAGGATAATTAACAGTCAGGCAACAGTGTAAAACTGAACTATTAAAAGATACCATCTCCTCAAGGTCACACCTTTATTTACTGATAAATTGAAACAAACTTACAATGCAAATGTTTTAAAGAGAATCATTGTTTATGACAACTGCTGTACTGCAACGATTACACAATTATTAACCAGCCTTTCCACAGTACCATTGGTTATTTAGCTGCAGATGTGTTATTTATTATGTTATTTAACTGTAACTGTAATTAGATCACTACACTATGGATTTAACAGAAGACACTCAATAAGAAGAAAAAGTAACACAAGTTTCCTTCCTGATATAAAAAAAAGTGTGGATTTCAGTTTAAGCAGATTCATCTTCTGTGGAGAAGGTAAACCAGGCTGGGTCAAAAAGAAATTACAGATGGTCAGAATAATAATTCAAATAAATTTGTGTTACATATATTCACTGTTCATTATTGAGTATCATAAATCATTATTTACTCGAATGATATGTATGGCCTCAGTTGCATTGCTTCTTGCTGCATGATTCGACCTAGGTCAGAAATCGTGGAAAATAACCTTTAATATGTTCTAAATGGCCAGTTTGTAAAATTCAAATTGCATGGACACACACGGTAAAACTGAGAATATTTTTGAAAGTGCAGTAATGTGGAAAAAGCATTTCCCAAACTAAATTCAAAATGTGATTGTATAATAAACCTGTTAGGTTAGTCAGGGAAACAGACACAGCTCCATAGCAGCAGCAGCAGCAACAGTTAGTCTACACAAATAAGCATGTTGCACAATAAATACCAGTCATTGCTTTAATTAGGAATTCAATTGCAGTTGGAAACCACTTGCCTCCAGTGAGATTATACCATTTAACATTTCTATTAACATTTTTAATCGCTCTTCTTCGTTTTAATTTACCCTGCTGTGTTTTCATCAACGCATGTAAAACCTCTTGTTGTAAAAAAAAAGAAAACATTAGTAATATGGGAAAATTTGCTTTTGAGGCTTTTTTCGTTCAAAAAAATGTAATTTACTGAGGTGTTCATTAGACCTGCACTTCACATGTTTTCATGATGTGGTGCCTTTACATGAAAAAAATATAACTCTCACTTTTTAATAGGGGAGAAGGAAGGAAAATTATTTCAGACTGGTCACTCAACCTTGGTTGGATTCTCACAGATCAGGAAGCTATTAAGAATTTAGGGTTACAATAAAGCTAGGTGTCCACTTCAGGGTGTCAAATAATAAAACATAAGGTTACAAAAAGGGCTGAAATGTTTGCTTTATTCACAATAGCAAAGACAATGGCAAAGAAATTCCTAAGAATATAATCTAATCTAAACAAAACATATGTCCAAGGGCATCATGCTTCATGAAAAAAAACAAACAGATTGCAAGGTTCATCAACCTTTCTTCGATGTTGGAAACGAGGGTGCAATATGTTTAAAGAAGAAAAAAATGTGGGCGGCACGGTGGCACAGCGCCAGAGATCCGGGTTCAATTCCCACCTCAGGCAACTCTCTGTGTGGAGTTTGCACATTCACCCCGTGTCTGCGTGGGTTTCCTCCAGGTGCTCTGGTTTCCTCCCACAATCCAAAAATGTGCAGGTCAGGTGAATTGGCCATGCTAAATTGCCTGTAGTGTTAGGTGAAGGGGTAAATGTAGGGGAATGGTTCTGGATGGGTTGCGCTTCGGCGGGTCGGTGTAGACTTGTTGGGCCGAAGGGCCTGTTTCCACACTGTAAGTAATCTAATCTAATCTGATCTAATCCGGATAGTAATTTTGGCCCTTTATTTTGTAGATTTCTTTTGTTCAGAGGCTGACTTTGCTGAGGCCTAATAGACTTCCAACATACTGCTCATGTTAGAAAACTAAGCGTCGCTTCTTCTATAACATTCAACAATTTTGTTTGTGATCTAATCATTGCAAAGTCCTGCATTCCAATTTCTGATGCATCATCTTATCTTGGATGCAGTAAGATTTGAACTTGGGTTATAAGTGGATGTATAAACTGCACACTCCTTTCTGTGCTTAGCTTAAAAAGAAATTGCCAATGTCCATGACCAAAGTTGATGTCCCAAAGTTGGCTGTCTCTCATGCATGCAGAAATGCTACAGAATAGTAGGAGAGTTCAGAGATAGTCGGGGTCATTTTCGCTTTTACGTAACAACCACAAAACCTGACTCAACAATCAAATTTCTCGGAAAAAGAAATCTGTTGTTTGTTAAAGGAACTCTTTCTGATGGCCTTGAACAAACTATTTTTCTAGTCTTACACAGGTCAGGAAAAATGGCTATGATGCTGGTAAAGGCAAAGATTAGTATTTGAAAATTAGTACTTACTTGTAGAATATGACACCAGAAATAGGATTTTGAGTATTTATGGCCCTTCCAGATAGCAACATGTTTAATAGTATAATGGCACAACAGCTGAGCATTTACTTAGCCTTGTGGCAGCGCAGAACTTGCTGGAACGTGCTAGCAGAAACATATGCTGTTGCACCTTGTTTTTGCAATTTCATCAGAACAATTACAAGAATACCAAATCTCAAAGAGAACAATAATTTATATTGCATGACTATGGGGTAGCTGGTTGATTGGTAAGTGAACTATAATTGGTAGAGGTGGTGCCATGGATAGTTGCATGTTCTTAACACAAAAGGGATTATTTCTCAAGTACAGAATCACTGAGTCCTGCAATGTGCAAGTTGGGGCTGAGTGGCTATCGTTAGACAAGATGTTTTGAACAGCCAAAGGGATGTGCTGTTTCATACAATCTGCTAATCATTGGGATGGATGGTCTATATCTTACTTGTGCTAGGAATGGCATTAAAAACAGTTTATGAATCAGTCCGCTTCACAATATAGTGCACTATTGCATGCTAGAAGCTGCACATAAGGCCCCCTTTTTGCAAGCAGAAAGTACCTGTCCACCCATTGTGCCTTTTTCTACCAATCAATGTTTTGGGGGAGAGCCATTTGCTGACCTATTCCCCATGGCAAGGTCAGAGTTACCAGTAACCAGTTGGAGTTACCTTGCTGATTTGAATTGAAACGAAAGCAGTACACTGCTGTATTCTCCGTGGCAACATCTTTACCAATCATGATCCCTTGTCAGTCAGTCTGCAGCTTCTTCTCATGAAGTATAAATTATTGTTTCCCTTGAGATTTAATATTTTTGTGATTCTGTGCTGATGGGTATGACAGCACAGATGGAATTTCCTATCTGTGTTGTGTGGCCAATGGTGAGAAAGTTCAGAAAATATGGTGAGAAAATAATGTTTGATAATTTTCTCCTTAACTTTTAAATAATGGCTTCAGAATCTCACTATTAATGGATGCTACCCTCCTTCATGCATTGGTATTTTATTATTAACCAAACTCGCTTTATTTCTATACCACATCCAATTCTCCTCTCGTCCCCTCAGAAACTAGAGGTGCAGATTTGTGACATCAAGTTTTGAATGAGTACGGGGCAGCTTCAGATTATTGAATGTTGTATCAGTCAACCATGTAGCAGCACGTTCTCCCGTGTTGCTACATGGCTACCGTCCTACTCAAACTATCGTCCATACAGTCAGGATTTACAAACCACAAGCGTCATCAATCATGGATGCAATCAGACAAACTCTCACACCACTTTAGCCATTTAACACTTGACTTTGGAGCTCAGAGATTCCTATGACTTGCATGCTTCCGCTAGGTCATTCTTACATGTAGGAACACATGCATCTTCACAGGATGCAGATGCCAACAAGGGCACGGGAATTTGCATAGGCATCTAATGACTCTTAGCTTACTTAGCACTCACTCACATTGGGCTTACTTGCACGTTGCTAGAGGCATGTATAGCTTTTTAGCACACAGGATCTTTCTTCACTGTTAAGTCACAGGCTGCAAGCCGCTGTCTCTTGCACAGCCTTTTCTTTTTGGTGCAGAGGGTGAGACAAGCAGCTTCTCACTGTGGGAAGCATTGTATAGTCAAAAGGGTTCACATGTCAGTTTAAGGCATCATGCTATATCCACCTCAGACCTGTATCATTTTCCAGCAATTTATGTGGCAAATACACTGCAAGTGTTTTAGAAAAATGGCTACATCTTCAAGTCCAAGGTGGACAAGTCCAAGGTTGAGAGATCAATAGTTCAAAACCATATGACTGAACAATACATCATTAAGTATGAGAAGTGAGACAGGACCTAATTGAGACCAACTTTCAGGATGAATGAGCTGGATTTGTTCCTGTTTTATTTGTTTAAGATTCAGTTGGTAATATGGTAATCAGCAGCTGCCTCATGCAAATAATAGGTGGACCCTGTTATTTTGCTGTCTTTGACCTTTTGGGTTGCTCAATAAATGTCCAGTTGTCCATCTTACTGCATTCTTGATAACTTCAGGTGATGCTACATTAAAGTACATACACATTACACGTTTGATTGACCTTTACAAAAATAAGCAACAGTCAGTGAGAAGGTGAACTGATATCACATGGTGCTCTTCAGGCTCTTCAGGCTGCTATCAGGATATCATATTGGACTGTTGTGCAGTCAAGGATCTTAGGACTGCATGTTGAGGGATGTGCTGAAGCTTGTAGCAGCTGCCGCCAAGGCGCGGTGGGGAAAGACCACCGTGTAACATCTGCCTGTCTAAGAAGAACAGGGGGCCCATGGAGTCATTTGGGCTCCGCTGACGCCTCAGCTAAATATATGGACATATGATTGATAAGCGTACAGACCTGTATATAAAAATGATAAATTCTGATCTCTGTATGTAAATGTTTACGTATGTATGGCATGACCAACTGTACAGATTATCAAATTATTTTATGACTAGAGTATATTTTTGAAATAAAGAAAAAATGATACATTGAGTCCCTTCGGACCTAGTCCATCTTTGATCTCCATATAAATTGGAAGATGGCCCAGGTGACTGCAGCAGCACAGGTTCTGGGAATAGGCCAGACATGTGCCATGTATAACAGTAATGACAGTGCCTCACACCTGATGACCAGGTTTTTTCCCACAATGGAGAGCAACCGTAGCTTCCATCTGCCCAGTTTCTGCCTCACTTTGCTGATACGCTCCTCCCAAGACTTGGTGCACGGCCCAGCCCCCCTGAACCAAATGCCCAGCACCTTCAGGAGGTCTGTCCTGACGGTGAAAGGGATTGAGGATTGGTCGGCCCAGTTCCCGAAGAGCATGGCCTCGCTCTTGCCTTGGACCCAAGGCCCATTCGAACTGGTCACATATGCACATGACTTTGTGCACAGACAGCGGATCTGAGCAGAAAACAGCAACATCATCCATGTACAGGAAGGCCTTAACCTGCAGGCCCCCGCTGCCAGGAATAGTCACCCTTCTCAGGCTCGCATCCTTCCTGATGGACTCGGCAGATGGCTCTATGCAGCACACAAACAAGGCACGAGAGAAAGGGCAGTCCTGCCTGACTCCAGATCTGACTGGGAAGCTATCTGATTCCCACCCATTGATTGAGACTGCACTGACAATGTTGGTGTAGAGCAGTCTGGTTCAATTGCAGATTCCCTCCCCAAAACCCATTTTGGAGAGAATATCTTTCATATGCGTGTGTGATATCCTGTCAAAAGCTTTCTCCTGGTCCAGGCATATGAGGCAGGTGTCCAACCCTCTGTCCTGCATGTAGGCGATCATATCCCTGAGGAGTGTGAGACTCTCAGCGATCTTCCTGTCTGGTACAGCACAGGTTTGGTCGGGGTGAATCACCAACACCAGAGCAGACCTGACCCGGTTGGCGATTACCTTTGACAAAATGTATAAAGATCTGGGCAAGGGTGGAAAAAACACACCCAATGCCACTCTCACCCTGATGGCCACCTTTGTGTGTGGCTACATCAAGTGAGCGTGGATCCCTGGTACGCAAACACCAAGTGTCACTACGTACTGAGGTTCTACCTGTCCCTGGTGTTGCGAAGGATGGGCCTGGCCTCGCTGCCGCGGAATGCTCCAAGTAATTGGAGCATTCTATATCACCTGTCCTTCATGGAGAAGTTTATGAAGAAAAACACCTTTGACCACAGGTCCATCAGGAAGTGGTCAGCACGTACAGACCCTTCGGGAAAAGGAGAGGGCGGATCCTATTGAGCGGTTCCCTGAGTAGACTGTCAAAGCCAATTGGCAGAATGCCTCATCGCCAGAACTTTCCAACAAGCACCAAGACGTGGCTTGGCTGGTGGTGAGAAGGGCTCTGCCTGTGAGATCCTTTATGCATGCCCGGACTCTCTGCCGCACCGCACGCTGCCCTCGAAGTGGCGGGGGGCAGGGGGCGGAGACGAGACTGTCACACACCTCCTTCTGGAATGTGCCTATGCAGAAGAAGTCTAGAGAGGAATGCAGTGGTATTTCTCGAGGTTTGTCCCAAGCAGCCCCGTGACGCGGGACTCCGTGCTCTATGGTCTGTTCCCCGGGACGCACATCAACTGTGCCTGGAGGATCATCAACTCGGTGAAGGACGCTCTGTGGGCGGTCTGAAACCTGTTGATTTTCCAGCTGAAGGAGTTGACCCCGACTGAGTGTTGCAGACTTGCACATTCCAAGGTCCTGGACTACGTGTTGAGGGATGCGCTGAAGCTTGGGGCAGCTGCCGCCAAGGTGCGGTGGGGAAAGACCACCGTGTAATGTCTGCCTGCCTAAACACAGGGGGCCGATGCAGTAAGGGGGTTCCGCTGATCCCCCAGCTAAATATGTGGATAGTAATCGTACAGACCTGTATATATGAATGATTACTCTGTCTCTGTATGCAAAGAAATGGAATGTTTACATATGTATGGCATGACCAATTGTACAGATCATCAAAATAATTTATGAATAAAGTATATCTTTGAAATAAAAAAAAGTCAAGGATCTTATGATAACCAGCAGATTCCTTCAACGTTTCAAAGTGTATGTAGACTGAAAAGCTGCCCTGAAATACTTGTCTAGGACAGCATTGAGCCTGTGAGTTGCAGCACTTTGTGCAGCTTTTCTTGACAGACCAGTGTGCTGAGTGGGGATCTTGTCATGTGAACTGCCTGTTGCATATTTTCCAGCCTAGAATGACAGTATGTTCCCTCGAAAAGCTGATACATCAAATGAATCTTTCCATGCAGAACTTTATGGAACCATCACTAAGATGTGTGGAGTGATGTGTGTAGGCCCAGCCCTAACACATACCCTACACAGTGCATTTGCCTTACTGTTGACTACAACAAAGTGCCCAGTGCCTTGGCTCTAGTCCTGGACTCTACGGCTCAAACATTTAATGCTGTCTGAGAGTATCTGCAGTCAATGAATTGGTTCCTTATGAGAGATGTGCAACGCTTGGCCATTAGCTTTTATCCTTGAGATATCTGAAGCGGCTGGTCATCTCTCACAGGGCTGTGACTTAACTAGATTTAACAACAAAAAGCAGATATTTTAAGAGTGCAAGTCCATAATTATTTACAAAAATGCTAATTTATTTCCAATTATGTCACATATGCTACCCATGTGCTTTCAGTACATTTTGTTCTTTCTCTTCCTCCCACTCCATTGGAGTGCAGTCAGTTAAAAATCAAACAAAACCCAGGTTATAGTCCAACAGGTTTATTTTGAAGCACTAGCTTTTGGAGCGCTGCTCCTTCATCAGGTGGTTGTACCTTCTACAGCTGAGGTGGAGGCAGCCTGCTTGGTAGTTGGGTCTGTTGGCTTAAACGACCGGAACAGTTGTCTCTGTGTTGTCTGGCAATCATACAGTATCTTCTCAGTATGGACTAAGGAGCCAGCCTCAATGATGCACTTAAATCTCGAGGGTGGGGCTTAAACTTGAAAATTTCTGATGCCAAATTAACCATAAAAAGTTAAAAGGTTTCTACCAAAAGCAAAAAAGAACACTAGGTGGTGTGACCAATTCTAGGAGGGCTGCTATAAATGAGGAAGTGCATCTATCATTTCCAGCAACATATTCTGCTGGAAGATTTAAGTAAAACATTGAAGTTGCCTTGTTTAGAATTCATGTATTGGATTCGTTAATCAATGGGTAGACCTTGCTTTCTATTACACTCATAGTGTGTGATCACCTTAGACAACAGAAACATATTCACAAATCTCGCCTACCTTTATTTCAGCCCAGAGGGAAAAACCAACAATACTGGACTACTGAAAGACCAATGTACAATGGCAATTGAGACCAGGAGGTAATACAGCTCATGGCATCAGTCATACCAGTCGTACTGATCAAGGTGTCTGTCATGATGTGGCATGCTGGCAAAACACATTATGGCACCAGTCTGTGTGAAGTAAGTGTTACTGTCTGTGGGACTATATTCAGGTGCTACCCAGATGGATTCTCTGTGATTTCTCAGTGTCTAATAAATTAGATATAATGTCTATGGGCAAGAGTTTGTCCTGCTAAGGGTGTGCATGGCAACTCCAATTGCAGCACTTATTTAAGAAATGGAAGATATCTTATTGGGAATGGCAATGAAAGTGCACAGTTAATATGAGACATTAAGAGCTGAGATATTAGTCAAAGATGGTGTAGGAAGGTAGCAAAGGCATGTTCATAAGTGCACAATTAAAAGCACTCATTGTTTGCAACTGTATTTATCCACCACTGGCACTCATTTTTATCTTACAGCAATATCATGCCTCTGTCTCATAATCATCCTCAACAAATACTATTGAACAATCATGGTCTCACTCACAAACCTCTTCTTTCCCTCACTGTAGGAGAATTGAGTACAGAATGCCTGGAAGAGGGGAAAAAATTAGCATAGCCATCTCACAATATCATGTATAGAGCTAGAAAGCGAAGGGCATCAGTGGAGTCTCAGAATGGCTGGCTGTCAAAATTGGGAGATGTTCTCCCAGCTACTTGGTGACAGGATTAAATATCACAGATTATGGTATACAACATTCACTCATGTTAACTTGACATTAACAGCAATGAAATGTAATCACGTAAACAATGATAGCTTCCGTCATTCATACCTTGACAATACCCATTCACCATCTTTTATCTTTCACGGGGCCATCGTGCATCCAGAAAGAGAAGGATGTTGTCATTGATCACGATTCCTCAGAGGAACTCCATTCTTCTGAATTGGCCTCATTACAGGACTCATCCAAACCTTACCCCAGCTCACATACTCACATTTCTGTTTTGGTTTCACATTTCTGTGTGGCAGGTTCATGAGATCATCGTGTTCCACATTGTGAATTGCGCTTCACAAATGACACAAATGAACAAGAGCAGATGGTGGAGTCAGGGACAGGAGTGAAGATTTTCAGTTGAAAGACTCTGGTGTCTCCAAGCTTAGTCCAGTAGACTATACCAGAGCATCAGTAAAAAGGATAGCTATTGAATGCTAATACATTTGTAGGTCTGCTTTGTATTAATGGCATTGAATTGGGAGGGGTCAGAATCGGGTTTCATTTGTATGAGGATGCACCAGCAGAACCCAGTGAAACTCGAAATAACTAGGGTGCTTCAGATAGCAATGTGCTTGTGCATTGCCCTTATCACATGACACCATCCGCTCCTCATCTTCCTGCGCCACCTCCTTGGATTCACTTGAGGTATTTCAGAGTTCTGCACTTTGGTCCTCTTGGAATTCTAGACCTCATTACTGGGTTATGTTGTGTAAAGTGCAGCACAGTACAATTATTTTGAATCTTTTGCCTGGTGCAGACAGAAGAGCATCTCCAGGTCTATCCCAGGACTTGCAGCACTCCTCAATATGTAATGGCCACCTAATATTTATTGTATCCTTGATGGAGCTGGGTTTCGAACAGGTGATAAATTTTCCAGGTATGTCCAGTACACAAAAAGCAGGACAAATCCAACCCAGCCAATTACCATCCCATCAGTCTAATCTTGACCATCAGTAAAGTGATGGAAGGTGTCATCAACAGTACTTTCAAGCAGCACTTGCTCAGTAATAACCTGCTCAGTGACACCCAGTTTGAGCTCCACCAGCACCACTCAGTTCCTGACCTCATTATAGCCTTCATTCAAACATGGACAAACATGCTGAATTCCAGAGGTAGGTGAGAGTGATAACCCTTGATATTCAGGCTACATTTGACCAAGTGTGACATCAAGGAGCCCCTTCAAAACTGGAATCAATGTGTATTAAGGGACAAACTCTCCACTGGTTGGAGTCTGGCATGTCAGAAATTAGATGAAGTTCAGCCATCTTAGCTCAAGGACACCTCTGCAGAAGTTTTTCAGTGTAGTGTCCTAATGTTATGGAGCAGACCAAACCCCCTTCAAATGTATCAAGGAGATCGACTAGATCACAACTTCTTCTTATTTAAAGGCAAGTTTAAGGTGTTGTGTTCCAGATACAATTTGATTGGTTACACTACTCAACTTTAAGTAAATCACACTTTATTCTGACTCTATAGTTAAAATACAAACAAAAGAAAGAAGAATTGGTGAAATTGTAACTCTATTGAAAAATCTAACAGAATAATGGATTATTTAATTACTAAACAGCAACTGGAAGTAGGTTTGTTCGCTGAGCTGCAAGTTCATTTCCAGACGTTTTCTCACCCTACAAGGTAACATCTTCAGTGGACATCCGAGTGAAGCACTGCTGATAATTCCTGCTTTCTAGTTATATGTTTGGGTATCTTTGGGTTGGTGATATCATTTCGTGTGGTGATGTCTTTCCCATGGTGATGTCATTTCCTGTTCTTTTTCTCAGGGGGTGGAAGATGGGGTCTAACTCGATGTGTTTGTTGATAGAGTTCCGGTTGGAATGCCATGCTTCTAGGAATTCTCATGCATGTCTCAAGTTAGACCCCAACTACTACCCAATGAGAAAACGAACAGGAAATGACATCACCACAGAAAATGGCATCACCAACCCAAAGAAACCCAAACATATAAATAGAAAGCAGGAATTATCAGCAGTGCTTCGCCCGGAGGCCCACTGAAGATGTTACCTAGTAGGGCGCCAAAATGTTTAGAAATGAACCTTCCAGCTCAGCAAGTGAACCTACATCCAGAACCTCAACCTGAGCTATAAATCTTCTCAAAACTTGCTAAAACAGCAACTGTTCCAATATAGCAACATTCCATAAACACACTCTTGGCAAAGGCAAATTCACTCAGACTGTTTCACATATGATTCTGGCAGCAGGAAGAGAACCGAAGTTTTTAGCTATAACAGAGAGAAAGATGTCACAACTTCGATAACCAGCTTAGAAAATCTCAGCAACTACTGCAAGCTAATGGAAAACTCTGGTTCTGTGGGAGCCTGACTCCACCTATTCATGCTGCTTCTATTGCTCCAATTTTAAAAAAAATACAAAGGCCTCACAAACTGTTTCCTTTATTAGCTTGGAGGACATAACTCATCACCAAAGGCTCAAAACCTCTCTTTAAAAAAAAGGGCAAAATACAATTCTTGAAGCCATGGTATCATCATACTAGACCTAACCATCTTTAGCTGTTTCATCAATGACCTTCCCTCCATCATAATGTCAGAATTGGGAATGTTCACCAATGATTGCGCAATGTTCAGCACCACTCGTGACTCCTCAGATGCAGAAGCAGAATATGTTCAAATGCAGCAAGTGGCAAGTGACATTCATGCCAAAAAATGCCAGGCTATGGCCATCACCAATACAAGCTTATCTAATCACTGCCCCTTATTCAATAGTGTAACCATCAATGAATCACCCACTATCAACATCCTGGCAGTTACCATTGACCAGAAACTCAACTGGACTTCCCATATAAATACAGTGGCTACAACAGCAGGTCAGAGGCTAGGCATGTTGCGGTAAGTAGCTCACCTACTAACTCTCCAGAGCCTCCTCCAACTATAAGGAACAAGTCAGGAGTGTGATGGAATACTCCCAACTTGCTTGCAAGGGTGTAGTTCCAATAAAACTCAAGAAGCTTGACATCATACAGGACAAAGCAGCCCATTTGAATGGAATCACATTCACAATCATCCACTCCCTACACCACTAACACTCTGTAGCACTAGTGGGTACTATCTATATGCAATGCAGAAATTCACCAAGATCCTCTTATAGCACCATCCAAACCCACAATCACTTCCACTTAGATGGACAAAGACAGCAGATACATGGGACCATCACCACATGTAAATTGGCCCCCAAGTGCCACTCCATCCTGATTTGGAAATACATTATTGTTCCTTGACTATCACTGGGTCAACATCCTGGAATTTCCTCTCTAACAGCATTGTGGGTCAACCCACAGCACATGGATTGCAGCGGTTCAAGAAGGAAGGTCACTGCCAACTTCTTAAGTGTAACGACGCCCACATCCCACGAGTGAATTAAAAAAAAGCACTTTCAGCCATGTTTTAATTGGATATCTCTCGTTTCTGAGCAGTCAATCCATGACTTGACCTGCAGCTGTGAAGATGATTGAGAACATGGGCTGGTGCGGGATGAAAACATCGTAACAGCTTCGCAGAAATCTTGAGCACACCTACATAAAGATCATTCAGTTATTTGCACATCTGCCTCACATTGATGGAGTGGAAATATTTTAGTGATCCGTGGATGTCCTGATTGCTTGGTGTGCACAGTCGATGATTTTTTACAATTGTGCAAAGTGGTAGCCCTCATTCAGTCTACCTTTGTTGAACATCTTGTTGGTGACTCTGTCAAACAATCAATCAATCAGTCAATCATGTGCATTTGACTGCTGCTCGCTGGAAGATTCTGAGAGAACTGTGGATACAGACAGACGTGGCATATTGAGCCTCCAAAGATGCGAATGTTCAGACATGTTAAAGAAGTTTGCATTCCACCTGTGAACCCTATATGCTGGGTTTGACTCCCAGCACATTACCAATTATTCTGATTTTAACCTCCTCCCATCCCATTACTTGCACCCAAACACATATGTTCCTACACATTAAAATGAAGCTCAAATGTTTTAATAAATTGCTCAATAAGCATGAAAATTCAAAAAAAGGAAACAAATAGTCTCAGATTTCTCATTTAATCTTTTTTAAAATTCTGTGAATGGCTGGATACTTTGGTCTGCAAAGACGCTCCTAAACCAGAAATCACAAAGGGCTTCACATAGTGAATCCTAATTTCACTTTAAATCAAGTCATGGTTGACGGTGTCAAAAGCTTGCCTTGGGTCAGCAACAAAAACATTCTCACAAATTCAGCACAGGCACCAGCAGCTAGCTATCTATCAAAAACATCAAACAACGATGTACAGGGGCAGTGGCAGGACCGCAGTTGCACTTGGGTCAATGTGATCGTTTTTTTTCAACTAAAAAGGCTGCTACTGAACAATCTTTTTAAGAACACTCAAACCACCAGGAATAAGATAACCAAGTTTGTAATTAACATGAACCTAATCAATTTTTAGGCACTAATTCCATTGTTGTGAGGTAACCAATCTGAAAATATACATTGGCTGTAGCTTTGGCACCAAACTGTTTCCAGTTAATGATTTTATGCAAGCAATGGAAGAGCTGATACAAAATTAAAATCTCAATGACATTGCAATGCTGAATTGTATGATCTGAACACAACAGCACTGAGTAGCTCAGACGAATCTGAATAGCCTTTGGTTTCAGATGGGATGCAGCCATGTTGGTAAATACATATGTTAATGACATATACTAAATGAGGACAAGGTCAGGCATTAATGTTTCCACGGTTCTCAACATCCGTGGTTATATACAATTAATGGCCTTATGAGCAAGATACAGATGATATCCGGTACTTAGGAAACTGCACTCCAGCCAACATTGAAAGAATTTGTAAAAGAAACAAAAAGAAATAAGAGTGTCATAAGAGATCCACCTTCTGATCTTCCCCTCCCCATTCCATTTACACAGGTAACCAAAAACAGAATGTTCTAATCACTATTTGCCCAGTATAAAATATACAACACTTAGGCATCTACCATCAAAACTCTAAGCTGAAGTCCAGTTACTCAATGGTACTCAGTTCTCCCAGAAGTATTAAAGTTTGAACGATTGTGGCATAAATACATTCATGTAAATCATGATGATACAATCGATTACATCACTCTGACCTCACTGAAAGAGAAGACATCAATCTAGAAAGAGCATGTGAAGAGATCCAAAAAGTGGGACTGAATCTGATTATCACAGGATGAGATTCTCTACAGTGTGGAAACAGGCCTTTTTGGCCCAATTAGTCCACATTGACCCTCTGAAGAGTAACCCACCCAGACCCATTCCCCCTAACTAATGCACCTAACTCTACAGGCAATTTAGCTTGACCTGCACATCTTTGGACTGTGGGAGGAAACCAGAGCACCCGGAGGAAACCCGGGCAGACTGTGCAAACTCCACACAGACAGTCACCCGAGGCTGGAATTGAACCCGGGTCCCTGGCACTGTGAGGCAGCGGTGATAACCACTGTGCCACCGTGCTGCACCAAATGTTGGATGTTGGACAGCCATCCATTGGCATCATTAGATAGTTCCAGATCCTAATGTTGAACTTAAGTGAACCAGAATGAGACATCCAGTCAGAGTCCCAAATCATCTCACCTGTGAGATTTGGTCTTTATGTGTGTGTTTTTGTTTTGGGTAGGGTGTAGATGGGGAGATGCTGATAATGATAATGTTAATGATGACAAGTAAAATGAATTGCCTGGAATAATGTATACCAAGTAGAGAGAAACTTGAAAGATATGTGGTACAATGAGATTCATATGAATCATGATGACAGAACTGATCAATTGAGTCAATAAGAGAGAACATACCAATTTATAATGAGTATGTAAAGAGAGAGGTGTGAGAGCTGTATGAGAACCTATTATGTACAGATGTAAATAAAGCAGTGTTATAGTACATAAAATGTTGAAGAGCCTCAGTTAGAGATAAGATCCACAGCCTGAGATACTCCAGCCCATTATTTCATTGTGCAGGTAGCAGTGTTAGTTTAAAGCAAAAGATAAAGCAACTATTTTCTCCCCAATGTACCCTCAGCTTGTTCCATAGCACTGCAAAAAAGGTTTATATATTAACAGGTATCCAGAGGTGCTATAGGTTAAAGAAACAAAAGAAAAATTGGGCAAAACTACAATAATCATTTGCCAATGTACAAACCAGGGTCCTTCATTATGTTGCTTTCACTTTACCTGAAATGTAAAGTTATCAAATCACAGACCACATTCAATCCAGAAACATAGACATCCAATCATTTTTGTCAACAATCTATTTGAAACATACAGAATACTGAATGGTCTGGACAGAGTAGATGTCCAGAAGATGTTTTCATTAGTAGGAGAGACTAGGACCTGAGGGCACAGCCTTATAGTAAAGGGAAGATCTTTTAGACTGGAGATAAGGAGAAATTTCTTCTGCCAGAGAGCAGTGAATCAATGGAGCTTATTGCCATAGAAGGCTGTGGAGGCCAGATCATTGCATATATTTAAGACTCAGATAAATAGGTTCTTGAATATCAAAGAGGTCAAGGGTTATGGGGAGAAAGCGGGAGAATGGGGTTTAGAAACTTATCAGGAGAAAGTGAGGTCTGCAGATGCTGGAGATCAAAGTTGAAACTTTATTGCTGGAACAGCACAGCAGGTCAGGCAGCATCCAGGGAACAGGAGATTCGACGTTTCGGGCATAGGCCCTTCTTCAGGAATGAGCAATAATGACCCAAAAGTGCCCTGGCAGTTAGCTGTAGGAAAGTGTAATTGAGGCTAAATGAATAGTGAAATTGGAAGTGTTGGAAGAGGGTAAGAAAGGCAAAGCTGAGAACAGAAAGCCTAGATTGGAGAGTAGGAGTGACAGAAGAACAAATCAGATAAATTAGTGGGAGAAATTGTGGAATCTAGATGACTTTTAACATGGCGCATTGAGGCCTTTTCGATTCAATTTTATCTTTTCTGGTTCTGAGCAACACTGGCAACTTAATTCTAATTAATGCTAAATGTGAAAATAATGCTCAAGGAAAATGCGACTCACGACCGTACACCACTAAAATCTAATTATAATTTCATTTGGGCAGATATCCAGGGTTTAATAGAAATTACATCAGAAAGTTGGAACACTTGATAATATTATCAGGGACAGCTTATAGCAAAGTCCTGCTTTATTTTTCATATTGATTCTGAATTTGTCTACAATAACAACTGAATATTGGACACTATTCAAAGGGAAATTATGGTTCAGTCTTTCTAAGAGATCAACTGATGGAATAGTTGAAAACTACACGTCTGTCTTAATTCCAAGAATTCAATTATCTACAATCACACAATCAGCATTCAAGACATTGAGTCTGTTCTTGTTGCCAATACTTAAAGTCTAACTTGATGATTGCATTGTTTCTTTGTTCGCCCTATTTGTGTCAGTGGGCAGTTCGGTAATGTGACATGTTTGGTGCTCATGAATAAACCAGCTTTTAATCTTGTAACTTTAGCATCTACCAGCAAGGTGAGACTTGCAAGGATAGTTGTGACATTTTAATCGGTGTATTCTTTTATACCCTAACATGATTTTTATTGCTGCATTCAATATTTTGTCTGCAATGATCAAACAATTAGGAGCTCTTAATCTATATTCTTCTCAGGAAGGAAGGACTAAGCAAATTCTGAGCAAAGGTCACTGGACCCGAAACATTAACTTTGATTTCTCTCCACAGATGCTGCCAGACTTGGTGAACTTTTCCAGCAATTTCTGTTTTTTATTTTACTCCGACCTATCACCCTCACCTTGACCTCTTTCCACCTATCACATTTCCAACGCCCCTCCTCCAAGTCCCTCCTCCCTACCTTTTATCTTCTCCTGCTGAACACTCTCTGCTCATTCCTGAAGAAGGGCCTGTGCCCGAAACGTCGAATCTCCTGTTCCCTGGATGCTGCCTGACCTGCTGTGCTGTTCCAGCAATAAAGTTTCAACTTAGAAACTTATCAGCCATGATTGAATGGAGGAGCAGACTCGATGGGCTGAATGGCCTAATTTCTGCTCCTATGTCTTAAGGTCTTATGATCAATATGTGCAAGACATAAACCAATTTACAGAAAATAATAACAGCATATATTAGATACAGTGGACTCAATCCTTTGCAGAGCAATTAGTGAAGTGCTGGAATGTCAGGAGTTCAATTCTGATCTAAATCAAGGGGTTTAAGTTACTGATAGCATTGAGGCTAAGCAATGGGTATTTAGCAGATAGGTGTGGGGATGATGGGTTGTGGGTGCATTGTGGCAAGATGGTGAAGCATATTAATGCAATCTATACCACAGAATGGTGGAATCCAGTTGCATGTATAATTATCACTAAGATCAAACATTGAGATTATTTTTAAAAGTTGTGCTATCTGGGTAAACTCTTGGTGCCACCACTGATCCCACCACTTTCCTGCCTACACATAGTTCCAGTTATTCAGGTGTGGCATGCACAACATTTAAACACAATCACTGACATTTTTCCCTCCTTCTTATGGGGCAAGGTGCAAGCAACAGAACAGTGCAGAGCTAGCATACAGCAGGATATCTGCAGTTCCTGAGCTCTATCGAGGTCATGACTCTCAGTATCATGGGACAACTTTGACTGGGAGTGTTGCATCTGGTGGCATGATGAAAATTGAGAAAGAAGTTATGCTCCAACCTTATGTCTGTTCTTAACAACAAGTTCATCCTCATTGTGCAGTCTGGCATGATGGCCAAATAGCTGATCATGTAGGTGGATATCTTCCTTCCCACCAGATACCGAAGAACTCTCACTTCCCCACTACAACAATACCAGAATGAGAGATGAATGGACCTGGACTAATGAAGAAGTCACTTTACTTGACACATAGCCAGCAGCTTAAATATTGGAACTGAATGGATCCGAGAGGTGAACATAGAGTGGGGATGAATATGTGATTTGTCATTTAGGTATGAATGCAATATAACAAGGCCATGAGGGAAAAATTGTCTGTTTGCTAGCTCAGCAGACTAGGGGGTAACAGATAGCTTCTTTTATAGATGGCTCAGATGAAAGATACAGGAAATCATTGATGGTTTTGCAAGCTGAGATGCTGAGTAAATTGGTTAACTTCTAATAGAGTCATAGAGTCATAAGTACGGAAACAGACCTTCCAGTTCAATTCATCCAAGATATCAAAGTTTCCCAAACTAAACTAGTCCCACTTGCTTGTATTTTGCCCATATCCTCTTAAACCTTTCCTATTTATGTGCCTATCCAAATGTCTTTTAATTGTTGTCCCTTTACCTGTGCCTATCTATCACTTCCTCTGGCAATGCAAAAGAACACAAAGGAGTCCAGCTCCAAGTTGGAAGTGGACAGTGTGGAGACTTTGTCCTTTCTACAGTGTCTGCTTCATCTCTCTCCCTCTTGATGTAAACCTCGAGACACTGTCACTTTTGCCACCAGACTTGTTGCAATTTTTGTGTGGACAGGTCACCTAGACCTATGCTCTTTCTGGCATATTCAAGAACTCACTGCAACCTTTCCAGGATACTGCCAGATGTTTGGCAATAATAGAAGATCTTCAAAATTACCTTAACTGCAATCTGAGTGCCTGAGTCTTTAAAAGATCATATAAACTGGACCTCACTGAAGTTCATTGTTTGCACAGTGACACAAAAATTCATTCTCTGGAATGATGTAGCACAGATCAATTATGGTAGTTACCTATAGTTCACATGTGAACCTGTCAATGACACCCAACGAGTTGTATAAATTGAGAGGCACAACTCCACATCAAACATAGGACAAAGCTAGGAGGTAGGTCTCCATGAATGGGTACAACCAGCATTGAGATTGAATCTGGGTCGTTGGCATCATTCTACAGTATTACATATCAGCCATCTAGATCAACATAACTAACTGCTCTATATGGTATGGATTTGGTCTCCCACTATCGATTCCATCAGTTGGGGTGAGTTGCATCAGAATAGCATTCATTTACAGGTTTCAACGTATGTTGAACACACCCAGGCAAGTGTATTCTCAAGAGGATGCACTACACAGATTGTGCGAAAGCATCAGACGCAGATTACACCCAAGCAAGGTAGTTGTAAGCCTCTATGAAGTTGAAATTCAGGCATATGAGAACTAGATTGCAAGCCATTTATATTCAATGAACGAAAAATCTAGATCCAATGGATAAGGTACTCATCTGTCTCATTAAGTAGAGAGTAGTACCTGTGGTGAAAATATTTCAACAGAAAGGGAAACATTAACTACAAAATATAACAGAAAAAGGATAAATGAAATAGATGATAGCCAACAACATGATTCCATTGCTTGTCAGAAAAATTCAAACATTCAACAGAAGGAATCATCTGGCCGCATATGTGATCAGAAACTTAAAATTCCTACAGTGTTTGGTTTACGAAGGAAGTGGAATCTCTGGTCAAGAGGACGAAGAAGGCTTAGTTAGGATGAGATGTGAAGGCTCAGTTAGGGCGCTTGAGGATTACAAGGCAGCCAGGAAAGACCTAAAGAGAGAGCTCAGACGAGCCAGGAGGAGACATGAGAAGTTGTTGGCGGATTGGATCAGGATAAACCCTAAGGCTTTCTATAGGTATTTAAGGAATAAAAGAATGACGAGAGTAAGAATAGGGCCAATCAAGGATAGTAATGGGAAGTTGTGTGTGGAGTCAGAGAAGATAGGGGAAGCACTAAATGAATATTTTTCGACAGTATTCAATCTAGCAAACGACAATGTTGTCGAGGAGAATACTGAGATACAGGCTACTAGACGAGGTGGGATTGAGGTTCACAAGGAGGAGGTATTAGAAATCCTGCAAAGTGTGAAAATAGATAAGTCCTTGGGCCAGATGCGATTTATCCTAGGATCCTCTGGGAAGCCAGGGAGGAGATTGCCGAGCCTTTGACATTGATCTTTAAATCGTCATTGTCTACAGGAATAGTGCCAGAAGACTGGAGGATAGCAAATGTGGTTCCCCTGTTCAAGAAGGGGAGTAGAGACAACCCTGGTAATTATAGACCAGTGAGCCTTACTTCAGTTGTTGGTAAAGTGTTGGAAAAGATTATAAGAGATAGGATTTATAATCATCTAGAAAAGAATAATTTGATTAGGGATAGTCAGCACGGTTTTGTAAAGGGTAGGTCGTGCCTCACAAACCTTATTGAGTTCTTTGAGAAGGTGACCAAACAGGTCAATGAGAGTAAACTGGTTGATGTGGTGTATATGGATTTCAGCAAGGTGTTCGATAAGGTACCCCACAGTAGGCTATTGTCCAAAATACGGAGGAATGGGATTGTGGGAGATATAGCAGTTTGGATCAGTTAATGGCTTGCTGAAAGAAGACAGAGGGTCGTGGTTGATGGGAAATGTTCATCCTGGAGTCCAGTTACTAGTGGTGTACCGCAAGGGTCGGTGTTGAGTCCACTGCTGTTCATCATTTTTATAAATGACCTGGATGAGGGCGTAGAAGGGTGGGTTAGTAAATTCGCAAAGTAGAAGGGTGGGTTAGTAAATGACACTAAGGTCGGTGGAGTTGTGGATAGTGACGAAGGATGTTGTAGGTTACAGAAAGACATAGATAAGCTGCAGAGCTGGACTGAGAGGTGGAAAATGGAGTTTAATGTGGACAAGTGTGAGGTGATTCGCTTTGGTCGGAGTAACCGGAATGCAAAAAACTGGGCTAATGGTAAGATTCTTGGTAGTGTAGATGAGCAGAGAGATCTCGATGTTCAGGTACACAGATCCTTGAAAGTTGCCACCCAGGTTGACAGGGTTGTTAAGAAGGCACACAGTGTTTTAGCTTTTATTAATAGAAGGATCGAGTTCCGGAACCATGAGGTTATGCCACAGCTGTACAAAACTCTGGTGCGGCCACACTTCGAGTATTGTGTACAGTTCTGGTCACCACATTATAAGAAAGATGTGGAAGCTTTGGAAGGGATGCAGAGGAGATTTACTAGGATATTGCCTGGTATTTAGGGAAGGTCTTATGAGGAAAGGCTGAGGGACTTGAGGCTGTTTTCGTTAGAGAGAAGAAGGTTGAGAGGTGACTTAATAGAGACATATAAGATAATCAGAGGGTTAGATAGGGTGGACAGGGAGAGCCTTTTTCCAAGTATGGTGACGGCAAGCACGAGGGGGCATAGCTTTAAATTGAGGGGTGATAGATATAGGACAGATGTCAGAGGTAGTTTCTTTACTCAGAGAGTTGTAAGGGTATGGAATGTTTTGCCTGCAACGGTAGTAGATTCGCCAACTTTAAGTGCATTAAGTCGTCATTGGACAAACATATGGAATATGTTTGAAATGTTCTCACATGAAAATTGCAAGAACATCATTTGAATATTAAAATATCATTATTAATAATAGCTGAGTCCAATTTGGAGAGACAGACACTGTCTGATTGTAATATGGGAATACACTAATGGGTGCAGAGCATGTAGAAAGTAACTCTGCGTGCTTGAAAGAAGTAAACTTACTGGATTATGTAAAAGTTTCTGTGGCTAATTAAACAATTCAACGAAAGAGCCGGCAATGATATTATGAGCTGAATTTTCTGTGTAATATCATTCTCTGATTCCATGATAATAATTGAGGCTATTGATGTGTTTCTTGTAAACAATCTTTGCACACATCTTACAACAGAACATGGCCAATGAAGGTCAGGCAAATTGTGAATTTTCAACAACTCAGTTCTTAAATTGAGAGCTGCAATATATTTTTCAAGGACAACATTGATGGAGGATTTTTCCATTCTTGCTATATTACTGTTTGTGGTTTCCTTCCTTCATTTGTTTGGCAGAAGGTAATGCCAGCCAAGGTGAATACATGTGGTATAGGTTTCCTGAGTAATAATCACTGGGTGTCCACATTAATACACGACAATGCAACATTTCATAACAATTTAATTGGAGGTTACGTCATACAAGCAATTCCAAATTGTTTTGCAAATATTTTTAAAATGTTGTTTAGAATCCTCAGCATTTGTCTTTTTTTTAGTGCATTGTGCTGAATTCCGAGAATTGCAGGCTTTCAGCATCTTATTTTAAATCTTATGTTTGTGAGTACTTCCTAACAAGTGTGTCCCTAATAAATTCCAATGCTCAGATTCACAATGGAAGCCTCTTATAAACGTTTAATGTTGTAGTTACACCATCCTGCCAGCGGTGATGTTTTAGTGCTTCAGTTTTACATGTTGCAACAATTCAATCTGTATTTCAATGGAACTCCCATTTTCCAACTGAATTTGACTGAACACATCACTGTTTAATCATTTAAAAAAAATGTTGCATAGAAATAGGAACAGAATTAATTACATTAATGAATGAATTATGTCTTTGTTATAGATTCCAAACTAGAAAGGCCTGTAACTTTAAGATAGAACAATGACATAATGACATGTTGTGTTCCAGAATATAAGGTGCCCACTTGGCCTTCATTCACTCATTCAGTGTTTTGAAGACAATGTAATATCATCAGACAGTCAGCTATACATATAAATTGTGTATTAAGCACACACCCCAGATTATTTAGGTAAATCTGTGATATAGTAGCCATGTAATAGTGTTGTTAATAAGCATCAAGATAGCTGTCACAACAAGAACCTACTCTCTCTGGCATATATTACACAGACCTATCATACAGCAAACCACAAAGTGCACCATTGTAGCAGTAAGTGGGCATTGCCTAGTTAGTTGTGTCAGCAAGTTAGTGGTGATACGTTGTCACTCAAGGCTGAAACTTTGACTCCAGGAAGGCAGTTGTGGCAAGTCTATTTTCTTAATAGTCATCCATCAATCTGTCTGACTTCAGAGCTGAAGTTATAACAACAACCAAGACTAAAGTACTACCCCAAACCAAAGGCTATGCACCTGTATTAAACCACTGTGAGTGTGCTACCTCTCTCTCAAAAAATGATAACTAATAATTGCTGAAAGGATGCCTCTAATTTTAAAAAAACATTTCCAGAAAAAGGTACGGAGAAAAACACTGAAAATATATATATTAAAGAGATTTTACCTGTATCCAGATGTCAGTTGATTCCACCATTTTTCCCCCAATTGCCAAAAAATACAAAGAAGGGCACTTTGTGACATTATCAGTACTTTTTAAGCACCTAATAGGCACAAGCTTGCAACTTTAAAGGGGCAATCCATTGACATCACATCAGAACTTCAGTTGTTAAACAAAAGAATTCATATTTATAGATCAGCAGAAAATTGACATAGAATGGCTGGCAGTGACATCTCTTTCAACTTTGTACACTGAAGTCTTAAGAAGAATAAGGTCTCTGTTACAAAACTTTTCAGGTATTACAAGACGAACTTAAGGTTAGAGTCAATTTGAGGTCACACAGGCTTGAGTTCACCCTAAACCATCAACAGCCAGTTGAAATAAATGAAGAATTAATTGATAGCTCACCATTCAAAGGCACAGCTTCACTGTGTGATGTCCTGTCTATCATCATGAATGGTAGCACATCATTTCACGAAAGCTGACTTAGCTGAAAGGCTTATTGAGATGGTCATTGCCTTTACATCCATCAAGACATGTCCAGGAAATGGAGTTTTCAACATATTACCACCTCCGCTTACCATCTTCAGTTTAATAGTCTCACAAAAATGCACTGTTTGAGAGGTCCATGATCATTAAATGTAAAACAACTGGCCAAGATTTTCAGGTAGCTAATTCTATGGGCTCCCCCAAAGGCAATAGCTTACCCTCACTGCCAGGGCTCATATTTGGAAGAAAGATCCATACAATTCTTCTTTCTCAAACTCTCATCACCCGACCACATATACATGATACATTGTTAGGAAAAAAAGACAGAAAACATTACAGCAGCATGATCAATGGGCATGCAGACAGTTAGCCCAACTTGAACCATGAGACACGAGTTTGTGGTTTTCACATGAACAAATGGGTTCGTGGCAAGGTACTACATTATTGTGTCCAGCCTAGGTAGCATGTCATTGTACTGAGCAAGGGCCATCCTGTGAAGAAATAGATGATATATTTGAATGACATATTATTAATCATCCATCACAAAGGATGATGATTCAAGGGCTGGTGATATCAAGTCAGACTAGAACCACATATTATGACAAATGATATACCACCAATCATGATGGCAGACAGCACATCACAGAGTGAAGATATCATGCCAACTCAAGAAAACAGCAAGAGGATTAGATCTGGTTGTGTGATACGTCCACCAAGGAAGTAACTGAATGAATAAATTTCAACAATTTTAGATCATAATCTCTAGCTTTTGTTTCGACAATGAGCACCAGGGATTCTGTTGTTTCCATATTCAGCTCCTTTAGATCCACCTTTGTTGCCTTGTCTCACTACCACCCACTTTTGTTTTGCACCGTCAATTTTTTTTGTTATTTAATCATTCCTGCCTATAACCTGTCATTGACCTTCTCTTAAATTCTTCTGCCCATTCCCACTCCCCTTTTACTGTCTCTGTACTTGCTGAAAATATGTTACATCTCTTAACATTCTCTAGTTTTGATGTATAGCCAATGAATCAAGTAGGTGAATTCTGTTTCTCCACAGGTTCGGTTTTATGTGCTAAGTATTTCTTGCATTTTCTGATTTAATTTCAGGTTTCCAGCATCTGCTACATTGTATGTTTAAGTAGTTATTTGTTTGATGGTTGGATTTCATATCCATATACTAATTTTATGATCCATAGGGAACCTCAAGATAATTCTTAATAAAACTTGAACAGAAAGGCATTAACAATAAATACTTACTAGCAAGGAAGTTTAGACATTCCCCCTTCACTACATCAAATGTTTTCTGCCTGAAAGAAAACTCCATTGATGCATTAGAGAAAACAGTGTCCAAATCCAAACTAATGGCTTTTTGTTCTTTTATTATTCTCTGGATCTCTCCCTACTGCTGGAACTTCAAAGATGTTGCAATGATTATTAATCTGGATCACTCAACCAGCTGGAGTTTATTGCCATGAGTGTGATGAGCCCTTTCAAAATCCAGAGGGAGCTCAAAAACGAATCACGTCCTCTATAGTCAGCTTTTGTAGGCAAAGGGATAAATTAGATTTCTGAGCCCTTTATACTCCCTTTGAAACATGAATTGAATTTACTTGTGTTATATATCCTGCTTGCAACTCAGGGTGACTCCTTCTTATCCCGGTATTTTGAGGGAATAACAAGTGTTTTACAATCATGAATTTACATAAGGGGAAACATGAGGGGAATCAAATATGTTCCTGATAATAAACAGGAGACAACATATCAGATGTCCCTAAGCTTTGCAGTAGTAATAAAAAGAGAGGAGCAAACTGTGAAAAAGCTACTCCCACTTTCACCATTTTAATAACATTAAATTAACATTTCTCGTAGTGTTCTTATTACATCTTTGGCAGACTCACTGGAGTTGGGGGCTAATGGGATGATGGTGGAAGGCAGTGTGGGGTAAAGCTCTGCTAAAGTTATGCTATGATGACTTTTTTCCATGAACTATTACCTCTTTTTGGTATGCAGGATTCATTGCAACTATATGCAGTTTGACCCCTATTCCTAGTCAATCAAGCCCTTGTCCTGCCACCGAAAGACTTGCAATGACAGTTAATAAGCACCGCATCAATGTTTTGTCTCAGAGAAGCTAATAATTCAATTTCATCCCGGTGATGATTTTTATTCTTGAGCTGGTGACGGAATACAAAATTTGATTTTTTTTACCTGTGAAAGTCTTATTCTGAGTTGTACCAACCTATGCAACTTGGAAGGAATTTCTGCATGTATGTCCATTTCAGTTTTATCATCATCTCGATGCATCAGAGCCAGTCTTAAATCATCTTTCCCAAATCTGTTCACCCTCGGCACATCTTGTTGAACACCCCAAGTGCATTTCACTGTGTCTGGCTTGAATGTATCCATTTTCATCTTTCTCCCAACAGCCTGAAGTAGATCATTATGTTCTATAATGGATTTGTGGAAAACGACCATATAATGACAAAGCACAAAAGAACCATCATTAGAAATTGAGGAAAATGCTGCCAAGATTGTGCAGAACTCATTATTCAGGGAAGCAAAAATATATTTACATCTTTCTCTAAAGTTGTTTCTGTGCCGAGCCAGCAGCAGGAGGAGAACGACACATTATAACAATTCAAGGAGTGTGTTCTTCAGTTTTTGCCAGTGACTCTGGGATCACTACAATAAATACAACAAGAAATGTTGATTTGAAACAGAGAGATATGAGAGTTAGACAAAGACAAAGAAAACAGCCAAGGACAGAGAGACGAAATCTTACCATTTTATTATTTAAATGCAATTAACTATTGTTTTGCATATATTTAATTATGCTAAGTTTCAAAATGATATTTTACACATCAAAAAATACATCATATGTCCCTGCTAATGTTATAGGATTCATATCCATCATGATGTTTCAATGTAACATTTGCACATGATGTTTTTAATGCTGATGATATTAATTTAAAATATGAATATGAACATGGTTTCTGTACCTGTACTGACATTAGTAATATAAAAGGAAAAATGCAATGTTATTAGCCAATATAAATATATTACAGAATGCAACAATAAATAACAAATTAGAAGTGTAATAAATTCCAATCACTGCAACATTCAGGTACAATCTAAATCAAGAACAATTCAAGCAGTCCCTCACATCGATCCAGCCATGCCTTTTGTGAGAGATACTCAAGGTACTGTGAATGAAACTCAACAACCAAAAAGCTTTGCCACTACAATCACTTATTCATGGGACAAGAAGTATTGCTGTACACAGAATACACTCAAGAGAGAAAGAGTTAATCATATAAAAGACAAAGCAGAAACAATTTGTATTTATAAGCACCTCTCACTCCACAGGACAGCCCAAAGTGATTTACAGCCAATGAATAATTTTTGATGTGCTGTTTTGCAGCAACTCTTAGCATCTAATTTATGTTCAGAAAGATGCCATAAGTATAAATGTGATAAACCATTTACCTGTTCTGATAGTGTTGGTTGAGGGATTAATGTTGTTCAGAACATTAGGAGAAACTTTTAATTTTTTAAATATATATTTAGCCCAGGGATTCTTTACATCCATCTGATTAAGTGAATAGAGTCTCAGTTATATATCTCATTTGAAATGAAATTCCTTTAAGAAAGTGGTACTCCCTCAGCTACACCGAATTAACAGCTTAGGTTACATGTCCATGTTTCATAATAGGTTTTGAATCTACCACCTTCTTTCCTCAGAGTTATTAAATGCTGGTACTAAGCTAAGAGATGTATGCTTGCCACCTCCAGAATCCATTCTTCCATTGTTTCCTTGGCCAGCTTCTGATATAGTTTATTGCATGTCACAGGTTAAATCAATATGGCAGACATTGTTACAGAGACTTTGAAGGGGGTCTTGTGGTGTAGTGATAGTATCCCTACCTTTGAGCTGTAAGGTCTGGGTTCAAGTCCCACCTGTTCCAGGGGTGTCCGATAATACTTTCAATTAGGTTGATTCGAAAATAGGTACAGAGTCTTTGAAGGGTTCTTATCGTGCAGCAGTAGTGTCCCTCTTTCTGGGCTTGAAGGCTTGGAATGAAGTCCCACATATTCCAGAGGTGTGCAATAACATTTGTGAAAAGGTCATAGAGTCATAGAGATGTACAGCATGGAAACAGACCCTTCGGTCCAACCCGTCCATACTGACCAGATATCCCAACCCAATCTAGTCCCACCTGTCAGCACCCAGCCCATATCCCTCCAAACCCTTCCTATTCATATACCCCTCCAAATCCCTCTTAAATGTTGCAATTGTACCAGCCTACACCACTTCCTATAGCAGCTCATTCCATACATGTACCACCCTCTGCGTGAAAATGTTACCCCTGAGGTCTCTTTTATATCTTTCCCCTCTCACCCTAAACCTATGCCATCTTAGTTCTGGACTCCAAGACCCCAGGGAAAAGACTTTGTCTATTTACCTTACCCATGTCCCTCATAATTTTGTAAACCTCTATAAGGTTACCCCTCAGTCTCCAATGCTTCAGGGAAAACAGCCCCAGCCTGTTCAACCTCTCCCTCGAGCTCAATTCCTCCAACCCTGGCTTTTGCCCGAAACATCGATTTCGCTGCTCCTTGGATGCTGCCTGAACTGCTGTGCTCTTCTAGCACCACTAATCCAGAATCTGGTTTCCAGCATCTGCAGTCATTGTTTTTACCAACATCCTTGTAAAGCTTGTCTGAGCCCTTTCAAGTTTCACAACATCTTTCCAATAGGAAGGAGACCAGAATTGCACGCAATATTCCAACAGTGGCCTAACCAATGTCCTGCACAGCCGCAACATGACCTCCCAACTCCTGTACTCAATACTCTGACCAATAAAAGAAAGCATACCAAACGCCTTCTTCACTATCATATCTACCTGCGACTCCACTTTCAAGGAGCTATGAACCTGCACTTCAAGGTCTCTTTGTTCAGCAACACTCCCTAGGACCTTACCATTAAGCGTATTAGTTCTGCTAAGATTTTAAGATTTGCTTTCCCATAATGCAGCACCTCGCATTTATCTGAATTAAGCTCCATCTGCTACTTCTCTGCTCATTGGCCCATCTGGTCCAGATTTTGTTGTAATCTGAGATAACCTTCTTCGCTGTCCACTACACCTCCAATTTTGGTGTCGTCTGCAAACTTACTGACTGTACCTCTTATGTTCACATCCAAATCATTTATCTAAATGACAAAAGTAGACGAACCAGCACCGATCCTTGTGACACTCCACTGGCCTCCAGTCTGAAAAACAACCCTCCACCACCACCCTCTGTCTTCTACCTTTGAGCCAGTTCTGTATCCAAATGACTAGTTCTCCCTGTATTCCGTGAGATCTAACCTTGCTAATCAGTCTCCCATGGGGAATCTTATCGAACGCCTTACTGAAGTCCAAATAGATCACATCTACTGCTCTGTCCTCATCAATCCTCTTTGTTACTTTCTCAGAAAACTCAATCAAATTTATGAGACATGATTTCCCACGCACAAAATCATGTTGACTATCCCTAATCAGTCCTTGCCTTTCCAAATACATGTACATCCTGTCACTCAGGATTCCCTCCAACAACTTGCCCACCACTGATGTCAGGCTCACTGGTCTATAGTTCCCTGGCTTGTCCTTACCACCCTTCTTAAACAGTAGCACCACGTTAGCCAACCTCTAATCTTCCGGCACCCCACCTGTGACTATTGATGATACAAATATCTCAGCAAGAGGCCCGGCAATCACTTCTCTAGCTTCCCACAGAGTTCTAGGGTACACCTGATCAGGTCCTGGGGATTTATCCACCTTTATGCATTTCAAGACATCCAGCACATCCTCCTCTGTCATATGGACATTTTGCAAGGTCTCACCATCTATTTCCCTACCTTTTCTTCCATATCCTTTTCCACAGTAAATACTGATGCAAAATACTCGTTTAGTATCTCCCCCATTTTCTGCGGCTCAACACAAAGGCCGCCTTGCTGATGGGCCCTATTCTCTCCCTAGTTACCCTTTTGTCCTTAATGTATTTGTAAAAACCCTTTGGATTTTCCTTAATTCTATTTGCCAAAACTATCTCATGTCCCCTTTTTGCCCTCCTGATTACTCTCTTAAGTATACTCCTACTGCCTTAAAACTCCTCTAAGGATTCACTCGATCTATCCTGTCTATACCTTACATATACGTCCTGCTTTTTCTTAGCTAAACCCTCAATTTCTTTAGTCATCCAGCATTCCCTATACCTACCAGCTTTTCCTTTCACACTAACAGGAATATACTGTCTCTGGATTCTTATTATCTCATTTCTGAAGTCTTCCCATTTTCCAGCCGTCCCTTTACCTGTGAACATCTGCCCCCAATTAGCTTTTGAAAGTTCTTGCCTAATACCATCAAAATTGGCCTTTCTCCAATTCAACTTTAACTTTTAGATCTGGTCTATCCTTTTCCATCACCATTTTAAATCTAATAGAATTATGGTCGCTGGCCCCAAAGTGCTCCCCCACTGACACCTCAGTCACCTGCCCTGCCTTATTTCCCAAGAGTAGGTCAAGTTTTGCACCTTTCTTGTACACACTTAACAAAGTCCTCTTCATCTAAACTGTTAACACTGTGACAGTCCCAGTCTATGTTTGGAAAGTTAAAATCCCCTATCATAACCACCCTATTATTCTTACAGAAAACTGAGATCTCCTTACAAATCTGTTTCTCAATTTCCCTCTGACTATTAGGAGGTCTTGGGCAATATCTTATGGAGGCTTTCATAGGCTCTTGTGGCACAGTAATAGTGTTCCTCGACTCTGAGCCAGGAGGCCTTGGTTGAAGTCCCACCTGCAGCAGAGGTGTGTGTCATAATGTTTCTGGCCAAGCTGATTAAAATATATCTACAGAGGCTTTGAGGAGGAATAATGTTACATCCCACTCCTTCAAAAAGCTGAGCATTTCTGCTCACAAATCTATGTCACTCTGTTATAGTGAGTGGTACTTATAGCTGTCCTCATTATTAGCCCTTTCAAACCCTATCAGACACATACGTAACATCTTAGTTCAAAATGTCATTTTTCACTATAAATATTATTCATTTATGCCTACAATTCTATATACCAGAATCCCATCTCCACACAACTCTCTCACTTTACAAATTCAGATGATCTGTCGGTTTCAGTATTCTGGGAAGAATTCTCTCTAGAGGCGGAAGCTGATAGTTTGCTTTATGGAAGACTATTGAAGTCTTCCTGATAGTCTGAGATCTATTGGTTTCTTTAAACTGGAGGACATTTCGTCACTTTGATTTATTTGTGGAGGACATCAGCCCTACTGAGAGAAGCAATAGCTTCTTTGCAGGATCTGCAGTCATTGGACATTGTCCCTTCTCAGTGGTAGCTTCCATGGAGTTCTAAGTACTACATCTTCAATATGTTTCAGAAGATTTTACTTGCAATCTGTCTATAGATCTGTGCTGAGGCATGTCAAGTTTTTAATTCAACATATTGATTGATTTGGACTCTCTCGTTCATCCTCAGTGAGTTCATTATTGGTGAAACCAACATGTTCTCTTCCTCAGTTATTGCTTCTGGCTTGACATGATTAGATTCAATTCCCTACAATGTGGAAACAGGCCCTTTGGCCCAAGTCCACACCGACCCTCCAAAAAGTAACTTACCCAGACCCATTTCCCTCAACTAATGCACCTAACACTATGGGCAATTTACCATGGCCAATTCACCTGACCTGCACATCTTTGGACTGTGGGAGCACCCAGAGGAAACCCACTCAGACGCAGGGAGAATATGTAAACTCCACACAGTCAGTCGAACCTTGGTCCCTGGCGCTGTGAAGCAGCAGTGCTAACCACTGAGCCACCATGCCGCCTGTAATATCTGCTACAATTACTGAGGATTTCGTTCTGTGAAGGTAAGGAAATCAATCTACTTGAACTTTCCCCTTCTGAGTCACCTCAGCATATCACATGAGATTTGAATCTGTCATGAGGATTAATTCATTAAGCTGTGCTACACTCTGAGTCACAGCAGTTATAGATTTGCCAATAGGCTCAAGTGAGATGAGTTCAGTGGCAATCTTATTGCTTGGTTTATCTCATAGATCTGCTAGTTTTTGAATCTGAGTGTTCTACCATGTTAATAACCATGGAATACATGTGTGCCAATCAAACGCAGTCACAGGTTCCTACCTCATTGATAGTATGAAAATTTCCTGTGCCAATATAGCTAATCTCAATGGATTCTTTTTTTTTGACTAATTCTACTGTCAGTTTTGGGGAGTCCTATGAAATCTTCTGCTAGCTGTCCTTTGACCAGTTGTTCCTCAACAGACTCTTCTTTGACTGGCTGTTCCTTGAAAGGTTGCTTGATATGGTTTAGCTCCTTCCACTATTTGAAAAGGTTTGAGTTCAGGCCATGCCTTCCTACTCAAGAATGAGAATTCTTGATTTTGAAATACAGATTTCCTGTATTTTTCTGTCTCCTGTATCGGAGGGGTGATTATATTCAAGCATATATTTAATTTTAAGTGTTAAGGTCCTGGAACAAGTAATTGCACTATTGTCAGCTGAAGACTCTGTTTTCTTAGCCACAGGTCACTCTCTGGCAATATAATGACATGTGCCCATTGACTAACAAGAAATTCATGTGCTGACCATTGACATAAATATGAGCTTGCTGAAGAGTAAGGTCTGGATCCCATATTTCCCCTAGAAACACTTTGGGTTTGTCTTCTAATGCCCAACTTCATTAGCCTTTTGGTGTTGGTGGCTATTGAATCTCATGTTTTTCTATAACTGTGCCCCCACCCCCATACATTTTCTTCAAGTGACTAATTATGTGAAAACATTCACTATTAATGACTGGACACTGTTTGTACCTGTGAGCTTTCTTTGTTGCATAGTGCTGACAAGGATTTTGTGTCAATTGCATGTTCTAATCACTACAGGTTTTCTCACATGTGTCATTTGTGGTATTCTAATTTTAAAATTAAATGGACTCAGTGGATCTCCTGTGTCAAGGTTGACTTTCTCCTCTTAGGAACGATCTGTATTGCTTCCAAACTTTTCTTTCGTTCACTACCTGAGTGGATTTCTCTAGAGTCAGGTTTTCTTGGACTGTAATCAACCCAACAAAAATTCATCAGTATAATTCCTATTTATTATGAATTTGACTTGAAGTCACTATAGAAGCATTTCTCCACTAATTTGTTGAGATCATTAATGAAATAATCTATGTATTCTCCCGGGTGCTGAACTCTTCTATTAAATCTTGCTCTTTCAATAGTTATATTAGTTCTGAATTTGAAGCAATCATCAAAGGCTTTCAGTCATTCTTCATAGGTATACATTGCTTCTTTCTCCCTTGGCAAGCTGTAACATCATCAGTTATATTTCCAGTTGGGTAAAGAAGTATCTATGTGTTTAAGTTCTGATTTAATATCTAATTTTGAAGCTATCGTATTTCTCAGAAATTGTTCTCTTCAAGATGTCCAATTCTGAGTTCAATTAGTCCATCTCTGCAATTAAGACTTCCTGACTTCCCTCTTCCCTATATCTGCACCTCCCTTTTTTCTCTTGCTTTCTTCACCTTTCCCCTCATTTTCCACTCCCTTCACTCCTCTGCCCTGCTGGTCCCACCTAGCCACCTCTCTCAAGGGACAGGATGAACCCTGGTCTCACATAGCAGCAATCAGTTCTTGGTGAACAGTCAATCAGACCACATTATTTAGTAGAGAGAAAAATAAACACACAAGCAGCTTAAAAGGCCTTGCTGCTGTCAGGGATCAGTCTGAGTGCTAGGCCATTCATTGTTACTTCCGTACTTGCAACCCACATTTGTAATTGTGACCTACAGTTTGGGAAATCCTGGCATAGACAATGATTTCTTTCATCAAATACAGATTGGACATCAAAAATGCAATCCACTCTCTTTATCTTCAGACTTGAAATAGAAAGACTAGAAAGAAATGCATGATAATAACCTTGTCATATTTAGGCTTGGGCTGATAAGTGGCAAATAACATCCACATCACGTAAGTGCCAGGCAAGAATGCTTTCCAGTAAGATAGAATCTTACCATCTCCATTTGATGTTCAATGGCATTATTATGACTGAAATTTCCCACCATCAATATTGTGGGCCTATTACTGAGCAGAAACTCAACTGAACTGTAGCTACAAGTATAGGTCAGTGGCTGCGGTGAATAATTTGCTTTCTGACTCCTCAAATCTGTCCACAGGTCAGGAGTGTATTGGAATACTTCTCACTTGCCTGGATGACTGGAGCTCCAATAATGCTCAAGAAGTTGAACACCATCCAGGACAAAGCAGGTTATTTCAAGCAGGTTGCTGCATATAGGCCAGAGACAGGACTGCTATGCTCGGGTTTGGAAGTCAGGATTGGTCCTCAGATTAGGGTGGGGGTCAAACCATCATTCTGTAGTCAGCTGGCTGCTCGGTGTGGGGGGCAAGGCCCTGTGGGAGCAGCATCCGGGCCTGTGATTTCTGAGCTTGCCCCTGACCACAAAAACTGCAGCAGTTAAAATGGAGGCTAGCAATCATCTTAAATAAAACAACTACAAGCAACCAACAAAGGCCTAGCCCAAAACTCTCACATCACATTTAGTCATTTTTGAAAAGTGTACAGTTCATATGACATCCTAAACCAGCAGCTTAACTCATGATAACTCTTGGAAGCATAACAATCTAATATGATGATTTGTATGCTTTCCAGCTGTCCTATCTGTTGACTTTTAAAATTGCCATTGTGACTTTCCCAAACCAATCCTACATTTTGAAGCTTTAATCCACTCTTCTCAGAAGGTGGCAAAGATCTGGAGCCAATGTGGTCGTTCTTTAAATCTGGAGACACCATTGTGTCTTGGTGGCAATTTTAACTCATCTGTACAGGACAGCTTTCCCAGCAGATGAAGACAATGGGAAAAGGATCAAAGTCTGGAACTAATCTGTAAAAGGTCCCTGTTTTCAATTTCTCCCTTACCTTCCTTGTGGCACCAGGAACAATCAGAATGTTCCATCAGGAACAAGGAAAGCCATACCTTCCCTTTGAGTAGGCTGACTTCCCACTCAAAACACCTTCTCTGCAATTTACCTTGTACCCCTCTTTTTCTTTAAGCTCGCAGTGTGGCCAGAAAGTGATGAACAGAGAAAGAGATGTAAGGACAGAAAGATAGTGACAATGAAAAATACCACTTGCTTCTGGGGTCGGTAACTATCAACTCCAACACTGAATACTTTGGAAGGCAATATCAATATCTAAATTTGCACTGATCAGGTGGGCAGAAAGGTTACAAGTAGAATTTAACCTGGAGCAATGAGGTAATACATTTGGGGAGGGCAGACAATTTGATGAAGTATAAAATAAACGGTAGGATACTGAGAAATGTAGAAGGACAAAGTGATCTGGGAGAGCATGCCCACAGATTCCTGAAGATAGCAAGACAGGAACATAAAGGTGGCTAAGACAGTAAGAAGGATACATTATTTTGTTCTGGATTAGTGGTGCAAGAAGAGCACAGCAGTTCAGGCAGCATCCGAGGAGCAGTAAAATCGATGTTTCGGGCAAAAGCCCTTCATCAGGAATACAGGCAAAGAGCCTGAAGGGTTGAGAGAACAATTTCTCCTTCGAAAACTGGTCCTCACCCTTAACAATTTCTCCTTCTAATCCTCCCACTTCCTCCAGACCAAACGGGGAGCCATGGGCACACGTATGGGCCCCAGCTATGCCTGTCTCTTTGTTGGCTACGTAGAACAGTCGATCTTCCGTAATTACACCAGGACCACTCCCCACCTCTTCCTCCACTACATTGATGACTGCATTGGCGTCACCTCGTGCTCCTGCGAGGAGGTTGAGCAATTCATCAACTTCACCAACACATTCCACCCTGACCTTAAATTTACCTGGACCAACTCTGACACCTCCCTCCCCTTCCTGGACCTCTCCATCTTCATTAATGACGACCGACTTGACACTGACATTTTTTACAAACCCACCGACTCCCACAGCTACCTGGATTACACCTCTTCCCACCCTACCTCCTGCAAAAATGCCATCCCATATTCCCGATTCCTCCGCCTCCGCCGTATCTGCTCCCAGGAGGACCAGTTCCACCACAGAACACACTAGATGGCCTCCTTCTTTAGAGACC
>NC_057726.1:35865149-35882322 GCF_004010195.1 Chiloscyllium plagiosum
ACTCACCTATTGTACTCTATACTACTTTCTCCCAACCCACACCCTCCTCTAACTTATCTCTCCACCCTTCAGGCACTCTGCCTGTATTCCTGATGAAGGGCTTTTGCCCGAAACGTCGATTTTACTGCTCCTCAGATGCTGCCTGAACTGCTGTGCTCTTCCTGCGCCACTAATCCAGAATCTGGTTTCCAGCATCTGCAGTCATTGTTTTTACCTACATTATTTTGTTGGCCAGACTATCGCATATAGGAGAAGTAAGGTCATTTTAGAACTGTTAAAAGTAGTATATAGGTTGAAGCTAGAACGCTACATATTATTCAGATCTCCACATTACAGGAGAGGATACAGAGGAGATTGATGAAGATGTTCCAGGAAATGGAGATTTTTAGCAGTGAGGAAAAATTGGACATGCTAGCATTGTTTACTTTGGGACAGAGCAGGCTAAAGAGATATTTAAGGGTATATAAATGTTTTGAAGGTCCTCAATAGAGTGGCGAGGAAGTACTTATTTCACACAGAACAGAAGCCAATGACAGTGATCCTAGATATAGAATAATTGGAAGAAGGATCAGCAGGGTCTTGAAAAGATGGTTGAAGTTCCAAAACCAACAGGATAAAGAGCTGAGAAGTGGGCTTAAGTTGAATAGCTCTTTATTGGCTGGCACATATACAATTGTGTGAATGGCATCCTTCTGAGCCATAGATTTTTTATGCTTCTAAATTTTTTTCTATGCACATGGTGAGAGATGGGCACAAATGGATTGCAACCAGACAATACAAATACCATCTTGGTGGTGATGTTGTACTCAAGTGGTGATGCTGAAGATTCAGGTGAGCATGTCAATGGAGAAGAAGATTGATGAGTCAGCACAACAAAATGAATGATGCCATGGTAGACCAATGAGTGAGCCTAACAGTTGTTGTCAGGGGATCATAAAGGAATCCAATATCAATCTGGCACAGAGTTTTGTGCAGAGTTCGGAAATCATGGCCCCAGTGTGGAAAAGGTGGCCAAATCCATTAAAACAATTGTAGACCCAATCAGAGTACAGTGTTTGATGGCTGAAATCCCAACATCAATTATAGCACCAGCATAAGTCTGCTGATTCAGATTGAAGTAACGCAAACTTATCTTACTGTCGCACAGGCGTAGACTGCTGCCATCATGTACTCGTGTTCAAAGAGCATTGCAGGGTCTCATGACATTTCAGCAACTCCTCCAACACATAGTAGAATTGCTGACACATCATCCAATAGGAGTGGCTGTGACACCTTGGAAACAAAGCTCCCGTCCTGTCAGCCAGCCCAGAATGCTGACATCAGTACAGAAGTGTGGCAGTTTCTAATGCAGCCTTCCAGAGCCAGAGATGGTCCAGGCCATCTTGAACGTTAGCAGCCATAAAACCAGACATACTGCCAGCCATGCTGTGTCGTAGCACTAGTTAAGGTAAACATACATTGCAGAGAGGTACTAAGTGAATGTATTTATGTCATGATCTTACATTTGCATGTACTACATCATACCTTGGTTCATAAATTGGATTCAACATTGATGTTTTGTGGTGGGTTTTATTTCGTCATTCTGTCCGGGAGAAAGCTGCTGGTGTAGGGAATCAGAGGGAGCATAAGATGAATGTAAAGTTGACATTATATTTGCTATACCTCAGTCAAATGTGTCAGTCATGGGCACATAAACCTGAAGTGGGCTATATTGGATGATCTTCCTTTTTCACCCTCTCCTGATCATCTGCCTCCTCACTTTGCTCCTTCTCTTCCACCATAGCTAGTCAAGGTTTAGTTGGGCAGGAGCTACACCTTCATGAGATTGAGATTGTGCAGCAATCAAATGCGAAGTACCTGAATGGGGAGACTTCGAGGGATATGGACTAGATTAGTTTGGGAAACCTTTATGATTATAGAACACTATGACTCTATGTTATGACATGAAGTAAACCCTCCTGCTTAATTTAACCTAGTAACACAGAAAAGATTTATCCTGTGCAGTAATCTGTGAAAATTTGATCGGTCAAGGACTAGTTACAGTAAAAGTAACAACTTTATTTCTTAAAGTATAACAAAGAATAATTAACTAACAACAAATTAAAACTCCTTTCTCTCACCTATCTTTTACTTTCCCTTCTATAATACTAATCCAATAAAACCCACTGATTAAGATTTACCAAAATTTAACCTTTCAAAAACCAACCAGATGTCGAATCTTCTTTTCTTCTTCTCAGGGATTTCTGCTTCACAGGTTACTGATTGATAAAAGTACCTTTGAGAGAGCTAGTTTTTGGGCAATCATTTTACATGCTGGTGGCTTGGCAGTTCTCCTCTCAACTGTTCAATTTCCTGGTCGTATATCCCCAAGCATCGGATTGCATCATTGGCTTTTGATTGTCAATATACTAAATTCAAACTGAATTGGAGTTTGGTATTTGTTTTGGGGTATATTTAAACAGATTGGTCTAATTGAAATCTGTTTTTGTCTCCATGCAACTACCTACACTAGATACCCCAGTAGCTGGACCAGATGTTTACATTGTATCTTGTTGAGAACATTTGGTGCTGTCACTGCTAGCTTTTAACTCTTTTAAAGTTACAATACAACCACACCTTCATAACACCTACCCCCTTAAGAAAAAAATGAACCATCATAATGAAAAGATGGCTTCATTTTTTTCTACTTTTAAACACATTACCCTAAAATACAGATAACTTTAATATACGTTCACCTTAACTTCTTCCCATATACCTGTATATATAACATAAATAAAGACAAATCTCATCTAAACTCTATCAGTTAAATCCACAATAATGCATCTGCGATTGCATTCTTATGACGTGTATGAGTTTTAAATTAAAAGTCTGTAATATAAAACTCCAACAAAAATAGTCTCATATTCTTGTCTTTAAAGCATTCTAAGAATGTAAGCGGATTGTGATCAGTGTATACAACTGTCTCTGACACATTTTTCATGACATACACATTAAAATATTGTAAGGCCAGTACCAAACTCAACAGTTCCTTTTCGATTGTGGAATATTTCCTCTGGTGGATGTTGATCTTCTTCAAAAAGTAACCAACTGGCAGTTCAATCCCACCCTCATCTCCCTGTAGGAGTACAGCTCCAACTCCGATATCACTAGCATCGATGGCAACTTTAAAAGGTTTGGTGTAGTTAAAACTGGTTTGGTGGTTAATATTCTTTCAAATGGTTGAATGACTCCTGGCATTGTTCTATCCACCGAAACTTTGTGTTCTTCTTCAGCAAATCGGTTAATAGTGCTACTACACTGCTGAAGTTTGGAACAAACTTCCGATAGAATCTGCTGAGTCCTAATAATCAAAGCACCTCTTTCTTCGAGGTTGGTTGTGGAAATTTCTCAATGGCCTTCGTCTTTGTGTTCCATGGGGTCAACCTTCCATGACCAATATTATGTCCCAAGAATGTCACCTCTGCTTTCACGAATTCTGTTTTATTTAAGTTTATCACCAGTTTTGCTTCTTGTAGTCATTGAAAGAGCTCTGCCAACTGTACCATCTGATCTTTCTTGGACTTATAAAGATCACTACATTGTCCAAATAGACTGTACAGTTTGTTAACTCTGTTCATGAATCTTTAGAATGTAGCAGGTGCGTTCACTTTAAAATGATATAGCACATTTGGGGTTACAAATGCAGAAATTTCTTCCGCTGTCTCGGACAAAGGTACCTGCTAGTAACCACGCAGTATGTCCAACTTGGTGATGTAACTGGCTTGCCCAAATTCCTTGATACAGTCCTCCAATCTAGGGATTGGATATGAGTCTGATTTTGTAACAACGCTGACCTTCCGATAATCCACGCAGAATCATTGAGTCCTGGCCGGTTTGGGAACTAAGGCGATCGGTGAACTCCACTCGCTCTGGCTTGGTTTGATGATGTCCTCGTCGAGCATGGCCTCCACCTCCATCTGCGCCTGTCTGGCATTGAAAGGATTAAGCCAATAGGAGTGTTGTTTTATCGGAACAGTATTCCCTATGTCTACTTTACGTATAATAGCATTATTCCTCCCTATCTGATTCCTACTTATGTCCTGACACTGCAGTAACAAATCTTTCAGGTGTGTTCTATGCTCCTAAGACAGATAGCTTACTAACCTATCCAACTCCTCAAGGACGTCTTCATTTTTTAATCTATTTTGAGGCACCTCAAAATCCACATCACCTGGATTTGATTCCTCACTCTGCAGGGCAGTAAGTAATACCTGTTTCTCCAGTTATTTCTCTCTAGTATAATACAGTTTCAACATGTTCACATGACATACTCGATACCTGTTTAGTTCCTATCTGACATCTTTACTAAATAGTTCACCCAACTCAACTTTTTCTCAATTTGATAGGGTCCATTAAACCAGGCTTTGAAGGGATCTCCTATCCCTGGTAACAGTACTAACACATCATCCCCTCAGGAAAACGTCTGAGTCTCAGAACTGCCCACCTGTTTCATTCTATACTGTGCCCTCTTTAGGTGCTGTTTAGCTAATTCACCTACTTTATTTAATCTCTCCCTCACCTCCAATACATAATCTAAGTGTGAGATCTCCAACTTTGGTCCTGTCAATTTTTCTTTAATTAATTTCAAAGGGCCTCTTACTTCATGTCTGAATATTAATTCAAAGGGAGTGAATTGAGTAGATGTGTTTGAGGCATCTCTAATGGCAAACAATATGAATGGGATACCTTTATCCCAGTCATTCAGGTAATCCTGACAGTATGCTCTCAACATGGTCTTCAAAGTCTGATGCCACCTTTCTAAAGCTCCCTGGGATTCAGGATGATGTGCGCTGTATCATCCTGAATCCAGGGAACTCCACCTATCTTAGCGTCATCCGCAAATTTACTAACTCCTCCTTCTATGCCCTCATCCAGATCATTTATAAAAATGACAAGCAACAGTGGCCCCAAAACAGATCCTTGCAGCACACCATTGGTAACTGAGCTCCAGGATGAACATTTCCCATTAACCATCACCCTCTGTCTTTTATCACCTAGTCAATTTATGATCCAAATTGCTAAATCACCTTCAATCCTGAAACTCCATGTTTTGTGCAATAGCCTCCAGTGTGAACCCTTATCAAATGTCTTACTGAAGTCCATATACACCACATCAACTGTTTTACCTTCATCCACCTGTTTGTCACCTTCTCAAAGAACTCAATAAAGTTAGTGAGGCATGGCCTACCCTTCATAAAACCATGTTGACTAATCCCTAAGCAAATTATTCCTTTCCAGATGATTATAAATCCTATTTCTTATCACCTTTTCCAACACCTTACCAATAACTGAAGTAAGGCTCGCTGGCCTATAATTACCAGGGTTATCCCAACTCCCCTTCTTAAACAAGGGAAAAATATTTGCTATCCTCCAGTCTTCTGGCACTACTCCCGTCAACAATGACAACATAAAGATCAATGCCAAAGGCTCTGCAATCTCCTTTGCAGAAGTTATTTAAAAAATCATCTAATGGCAACTATTAGGCAAAAGTTCCTGATGAAGGGCTCCTGCCTGAAATGTCGATTTTCCTGCTCATCGGATGCTGCCTGACCTGCTGTGATTTTCCAGCACCACTCTAATCTTGACTCTAATCTCCAGCATCTGCAGTCCTCACTTTCACCTAATGGCAACTATTGTCAATTGTCATAAAACCCCATCTGGTTCACTAATGTCCTTCAGGAAAGGATGATTTGGAGATGCCGGTGTTGGACTGGGGTGTACAAAGTTAAACGTCACACAACACCAAGACTATAACCTGGTGTTGTGTTATTTTTAACTTCAGGAAAGGAAATTGGCTGTCCTTACCTGGTCTGACATACATGTGACTCCAGATTAATAAACTCTTTACTACCTCTCAGCAATTAAGAATAGATAACAAATTCTGGTTTAGCCAGCAATGCCCACATCCCATGTACAAACTTTAAAAATGTAGACCACAATACAGCTGAACACATGCTCTTTCTGTGCACTTTGAGGTTTCTGTGGAGTTATTCAGGCGGATATTAAAGTACATTAATGGTTTGCTTGATTAGCTTCTTGTGGCAGCATGGTTTTCATTATTTCTCGCTGTCTTCATGTGCTTGGGCTAAGCCATATAGTCAGTGGATAGCCTGGATCACCCAAAAGCAATCGTCATGTTTTGTGGTGATGGTGCAAACACAGATGGCAGAGTCCACTACGACAGAATGACCAGACAAAAGTACCAGTAAAGAACAGAAATAGGCCACTTGGATCCTGAGCCTTCTCTGATATTCAACCAGTCATGACTGATCTATTTACTCCACATCCCTTGCTTATCATTTATCTGCTATACAATATTCAAAGACTCTGCCACGGCCACCCTTTTTAAAAATTCATTCACAGGATGTGGGCATCGCTGGCAAATTGCAAAGAGGGCAGTAAAGTGTCTATGGATCTGGAGTCATATGTAGATCAGACCAGCTAAGGCTAGCAGATTTCCTTTCCTAAAGGACATGAGTGAACCAGATTTTTTTTTAATCTTACAATCTGACATGGTCATCATTAGATTCTTAATTCCAGATTTTTATTGCAGATGGTGAAATTTGAATTCAATGGAAGAATTCAAAACCAAGTCACCAGAACAGTGCCTGGCTCTCTGGAGTATTATCTTAGTGCTAGATAATAGTCGAGCAATAAACCTACCTTTCAAGGTAGAAAATTAGAAAAAAAAGTCACAATTCTCTGTGAAAGAAACATTCTCCTTATCTCTGCCTCCATGAATGACCCATGATTTTTAAACAGTCACACCGAGTTCCAGATTCTCACACAAGAAGAAACATATTTTCCATTTCTATCCAAGAAGTTTAAATGTTTTAATTTAGTCAACTCTTACTCTTCTAACCTCCACCAAATATAAGCTTAGCCTTTGCAACCTTTCTTCATGAGACAGCCTGCCCATTCTAGTTATTTATCTGGTAAACCTTCTCTGAACTGCTTCCAATACATTTACATTCCTCCTTAAATGAGGAGATCAATACTGTGCACAGTGTTCCAAATTTAGTCTTTCCAAAGCTCTGTATTATAGTAGTTTCAACTTTCTACTTTGTATTCAATTTCCCTCACAATAGACAATTACATTCTATTAACTTTCCTAATTACTTACTGTAATCCACTAGGGAACATAGATCCCTTACAGAGAGTCATAGAGATGTACAGCACAGGAACAGACCATTCGATCCAACTCGTCCATGCTGACTAGATATCCCAACCCAATCTAGTCCCACCTGCTAGCACCTGGCCCATATCCCTCCAAACCTTTCCTATTCATATACCCTTCCAGATGCCTTTTAAATGCTGCAATTAAATGCCTCCACCACTTCCTCTGGCAGCTCATTCCATTCATGCACCATCCTCTGCGTGAAAGAAATGCCCCTTAGGTCTCTTCTGTATCTTTCCTCTCTCACCCTAAACCTATGCCTTCTAGTTCTGGACTCCCCCACTCTAGGGAGAAGACTTTGTTTATTTATCCTATCCATGCCCCTCATGATTTTATAAACCTCTATAAGGTCACCCCTCAGCCTCTAACACTCCAGGGAAAACAGCCCAACCGATTCAGCCTCTCCCGGTAGCTCAAATCCTCCAACCCTCGCAATATCCTTGTAACCTTTTCTGAACTCTTTCAAGTTTCACAGCATCCTTCCAATAGGAAGGAGACCAGAATTGCACAGAATATTCCAAAAGTAGCCTAATCAATGACTTGTACAGCCACACCATGACCTCGCAACTCCTGTACTCAATAGTCTGACCAATTAAGGAAAGCATACCAAATGCCATCTTCACTATCCTATTGAGCTGCAACTCTACTTTCAAGGAGTTATGAACCTGCACTCTAAGGTCTCTTTGTTCAGCAACACTCCCTAGGACCTTCCCAATAAGTGTATGATTGTGTTAAGATTTGCTTTCCCAAAAACGCAGCACCTCGCATTTATCTAAATTAAACTCCATCTGCCACTCCTCAGCCCATTGGCCCATCTGATCAAGATCCCATTGTCATCTGAGGTAACCTTCTTCACTGGAAATCTGAAATTTCTCACGATTTAAATAACATACTGGGTTTTTAATTCTTCCTGCCAAGCTGTACAAATACGTATTTTCCCACATTGTATTCCATTGTTGCCCACTCAATTAAAATATCTATATCCTTTTGTAGCCTCCTTTTGTCCTTCACACAATTTACTTTCCGCATACCTTGTGTCATCAGCTAATTTTGTAACTATATCTTTGGTCCCTTCATAAAAGGTTGAGGTCCCATCACTGTTCCCCCGGTCCATCATTCATTTCATCTTGCCAACCAGAAAAAGACCCTTTTATGGCTAATCTGTTGTCAGTCAGGTAATTAATCTTCTATTCATGCCAGTTTCATAATCCCTACACCATATGCCTTTATTTTCCACAATAACCTTGGATTTGAAAAGTTGCAGCACATCTATCAATTCCCCGCTGTCCACAGTACATTGTATTTCCTCACGTTAACATGACTGCGGCTGTGGCACCTGATTGACACATAATGTATGGTCATTTACAAGTCAGTCATTGAGAGAATGGAATCCCTTTTGGTTGTCGTTGACATGCAATGCCTTCTTTTGAAGCCACATGTTTGGAAACCACCAAAAAACTTCCACAATCACAACCAAGACCAGCTGAACTCAATAAACAACAAAACTGAAAGCAGTTGATGATCCCTTTAAATAGCCCCAGTGTGAAGGTCCATCCTGCCGGTGAATGTGTGTACAGATGTATAAGGTAAAACGAGGGAGCTAAATGGAACATTGACTTCAAACTTACAGTGTTGATGTCAACTCAGCATACATCCATTTGATGTTCATTGTGCACACTCATACCTTAACAAAATAGTGCCTGGTGTGGCTAGCGGCTGGATTGTGAACATATGACAAGACTGTCACTTTGTAGACAAAATGCCTCCTGTAGCACTCACACGCCAGGCATTGTGAAACTGAATTTTACTGCCTTTGGTTTTAGTCAAGCCAGTAAAAGCACAGTTGTGGAACCAAGGTGTGCAGATGTGATCTTTGGAATGTTAAGTTAAAAGTCCGATCAGAAAAGAACAGCAATGATTCCAATTTAGTTTAACTTTTCAGGGGATGATATAATATTCACAAGACCAAAACAGGCCAATTAAATTGTTGATGCGATTACACTCCACATGGGCTCCCTCAACCTGGATTCTTTAACTTAATCAGCATTTCCTCCTATACCTTGCCCCCTCACATACAAATGAAGTTTCCCTTTATAAGTATAAAAGCCCTACAGTACCAAGTTCCAGATTCTGATTGTTCACTGGGTAAAATGGTTACTCTTAGATATTTTACTGGATTTATTAGTTATAATTTAAGAGTTGCTCATTATTTCTGATTTTCCTGCTGTCATCTTCTGATTCTAACTTTCAAGAATTTTTTTACTTTTCCGACCTAGTGCACTCCCTCAGTCTCAAAATCCAAACTGGCTCAGAAAGATGATTGTATAAAGGGTAGAAACTGATGGAAGCCATTCAGCCAAATTGAGGTTTTTCACTATTCTTTTAGATTGTGGCAAGTCGACCTGCCTTGGTCCTGAAACATTTTATATCCTTAGTCTCTATAATTTAGCACAGCGTCTGCTAAACTTTGTTTTCATAAAAGCATAGGCTAAGTTGAACAGAAGTCATGCTGAGCAGTAGAATAATATACTATTTACTGCATATATATTGATTCAGTGCTTCGGGCACCTTTTGTATTTTTGACAATTAAGTGAAAGAATCTTGGCGTGTTGTGTTAAGTCAAATTTACTTCACAAGGCATTCTATTCACAGATCAAACAATGCTGGAGATATGAAAGTTAGGGAAGTCAGGATAGTGTATAGGGAGTGGGCCATTACCATGGTTGGTGGAATATATTAGATCTGGCCAGATCAGTTTGCAAAATAGTCCCTCTTATCTACCACTTCAACTTGAGGCGATAGTTACTAAATGTAGGTACTACAGTAATTTCACATCTCATCTGTTCAGGAGACCTATTTATTTCTGGACAGTAATTCTGAGATCCACGCAATCCTAACCCAGAGAAACAGGCATCATTAGTGGTTCTATTTGTCAATCCACATGCAAAGGTGAGCAAGTTAGGTAGAATGGTTACTAATATCTAGACAAAGATGCAATTGTATTGAATCATATTCTGGATGCACAGAAGTACCAGCAAGTGTAACGTGGTCTGCGAGTTGACTATTAATAGCTGAGAAGGAGGCCAGTTGTCTGATAGAACCAAGCAAATTTAGATGCATTGGCTTTTTAGTGAGAGTCAGTTTAAAAAAACTATTAATAATGGACACAGACATGGCCCATTAGGATCGCTATTTTAAGAGAGATTCTTGACAAGGAATGAAACCTTTGACATTCATGACGTCTGTGTGTGCCACTAACCAACTGAACTATCAAAGAAGTTACTAATTTAATTTCAAAGGTATTAACTGATGGATCAGTTAATCATGAACCATAAGACTCTTCCAATTGGGATTATTTCTCTTCAGGGTTTTTTTCATTGAGTGTTTTGCCATTTCAAATCTCTCACAAGCATTTTATTTTTGCATGATTACAGTTTTTCTCATTTCCAAACCTTGGATCTCCGAGTATCTTGCAAGCTTCCATCTGTGTCTGAACTGGCAGGATATCTTTGGCAAGTAATAAGGTGCAACAGAACATAACACTCTAGACCAAGGACAGCATGGTAGTTACATTGGAAAAGATCCTTAAAAGATAATTTCGGACCCACCAGAGCATGATTTGGAGATCCGTGGCATGCAGCAATGGACAAACTAATTTGACAATGGTCAATGTGACATGAAGGAGGTTGGTCTTAGTTGCTCACCAGTGTAACCATCTTCTGAGGCAATTTGACCACCTTGCTTTCCAAGTATAAAACTTGTCAATGTCAACTTCCTGAACCTTCAGAGATTGCTAATCAATGAATATGTGCATTATTCATTAAAGGTTATAAACAAGTCGAGAGAAAGGTTAATAAATTATACGATATCCTAGGCTTTATTAACAGGGATCAAAAGTTCTTTTTATTTCAAAATTCATTAAAATCTCTTTGTGTATGTACATAGTTACATGCATTTCAGTTTGGTACAGTTGCATATCAAGTAAGCAAACAAAACACTGGATGTTAACTCTATCCACAAAACCAAAGACCTCTCTTATACATACCATACTAATTATTTATATATGTTTGAGACACTGAGAGCCAAATAACTAAATGGATCCCCATTTACCCTCAGCAGGAAGACCTCAGGCATTGGTTTTTCTCCATTGCATCTTGGCAGCAGCTGGCCCAAGCTTTAATGCATCCCTCAGCACATGTGTCCCTTGTTCTTCAATTTCTTGTTCTTCCAGTTTTGGGCAGACCAAGAGCATCTTTCACCAAATTGATGGTCCTCCAGGTACTGGTGATGTTTGCCTTGGTGTGCATCCCTGGGAACAGAGCAAGGAGTTGCATGTCATGGAGCTGCTCAGAATGAACCTTGACACAAACCATTGCATAGAACATAGAACATGTTTCCCTAAAGTACAAGAGCAAGTGAGACATTAGTTTCAATTGGAGTATTGTGTCCAGCTCTGGGATGTAAAGGCAATTGGAGAAAGTTGGAGAAAGTGAGGACGGCAGATCCTGAAGATCAGATTCAAGACTGTGGTACTGGAAAAACACAGCAGGTCAGGCAGCATCTGAGGAGCAGGAGAATCGATGTTTCGGGCATAAGCCCTTCATCAGGAACATTTACTGTCACCACACTCTCGAATTGGAGGAGATGCACAGGTGACGTACAAGAATGAATTCATAGATGAGGAACTTCAGTTATGTTGATATATTGGAAAAGTCAAGACTGTTCTCCTTCTCCTAAAAGATTTAGGGGGATATCTGAGTGAGGTATCCAAAATCATGAGGTGTGTGATCAGGGATAGGGAGTAATTGTTTTCACTCATGATAGGAACAACAACCAGACAGCGCAGATTGGCTAAAGGAGCAAAAACTAATTGGTCAAAAAAAAAAGCTTTCTCATGCAACAAGTGGATATATTTGTCATGTGCTTTGATGGCATCATATGAGCTTGGGTTTGAGACAGACTGGATGGAGAGAGGGCAAAGTCATAAAATATCTTTGGGCTCAGACTTCAAAAGGAATACTATTTATTACATTTGAATACTAAATATAGTCAAAGATGGTATTCATAGATATACCAGCTTCTGACTTATAGCTACAGTGGGTGAGATTAATCTATTTACTTTGCATGTTCACACCCATGTACTCACGTGAATCTTCCAGTCCAGGTTGTTACAATCTGGTGCGATTCTTCCAGAGAGTGCAGTGCAGTCTGCCTGGACTCCATCCACACTCCTCTGTTTATGATCAGTGATGTGCAGCTCTATGATCTCATTGCAAGGTTTCTTCACCCTTACACCCTAGTTAGAGACTGAAATGAATTGCCTGAGGGTGTGAAAGCAACAGGATAAATTGAGAAATTGAAAAATGAGTTGGACTGTTATTTGAAAAAGAACAATGCACAGGTTTGGGTGGGAAGGTCGGAGAATGACATTAAGTGAAATGCTCATTTGGAGACCTGTTGCAAAAGAAAGGGCCAAAAAGCCTCCTCTGCTCTGTAATAATTCTATCACCTGAAGTTTAAATGGATAGGTGAATGGCAGATGAAATTGAATGCAGTGAGTTATGAAGTGATGCCTTTTGGAAGGAAGGATGAGGAAAGGGCTGTGACATGGGGTTCATGCATATGATGCTTTGGAACGGTCAGGACAAATTGATAAGGTTTTTGAAAAGCAAGCATGCAGGAGCTTGGCTTTATAAATAAAGGAATAGCAGAAAAAGATGGAGTTGTACCAGTTTTATAAATCATTGGTTAGGTCTCCACTGATGTATCTTGTTCTGGACACCACATTTTAGAAAAGACATGAAGGCCTGAGATTTAGTGCAGAGGAGATTTGTTAGAATGGTACCACAGCTAAGAAAATTTGGTTACATGAAGAGATAAAAGAAGCTCTGATCATTTTCCTTAGTTCTGGAAAAGCTAAATGGAGACTTAGAGTAATAGAGGCTTTCTAAAACATGATAGAGCAAAAAAGGGAAAACAGTTTCCAGTGAAAGTAAGAACATAGATTTAATGTAATTATCAAAATGAACCAAAGGGAAATGAGAAGGATGTGGTTTTATTAACGTAATGAATTGGTATAATCTGGAATGCCTGAAAGGTGATGAAAACAAAATTAATAGTAACTTTCAAAAGGGCATTGAAAAGATAGTTGAAAATATTTGCAGGACTTGGAGGAAAGAGGAGGTAGGAAGTTCATAACTGGGTAGCTACCTTTAAAAAAAAATGCTAGAATGAGGGGCTAAATAGCTCACTTCTATGCTGTATCATTCTGTATGGATTCAAATTTTTAACTATAGAATTGGCCACTGCAATGTCTAGAAGTGGGGCCAAGAGAAATTCATGCTGTTTATTTGAAGTGCTACCGGTTGTGGATATAAACGGAGTGTTGCAGTGAATTCAACATGCACCTGGACTGTCTTATGTCTTAAGTAATCTAGATAAATGTATGTTATGTGGAAAGGATAATCCATTTATACAATTGGCTAATTAGAGCAGTCATATTTTTGATCCTGAAAATAACTTAATCTTTATTAGAGTTTATTGAAAGTGACTGCATTATGCCATAATAACTTCACACTCGATCGATTGGATGAAAAAGAGTCAGAGCCCTATGATGTCATTAGACCCTATCCTGCCGATTTATAAAAAGACCCCTCAGTTTCAAATGGATGTTCTTACTGCCTGTTTGGAAGATCCTACTCAAATGGAAACTGTGAAAGGGAGGGAAACATTGGCAATCTCCCAAAGGACTTAATATTACCTCTCTGGTCTCAGTTATTCAGAAACTGAGAAGATTACAGCATTTATCTAGGCAGTTGCAACACTTTCCTTCTCATTGCAACCTTTTGCCATAACATTTCTAATCTACTTGCTGGGCTACTGATTATAATTGTAACTCTCAAAACCGATGGGTTGAGATTGGTTGTGGGGTAAAAAAGAATCAAATGTGAACATTGCTTCAAACCCAGCAACTGGTATGCTTGGTAATTTTTCAAATAGAGATGAGATGTCTGGTTGGGGGGTTTGATCAATCAATGCTCAGCATTGGGTTGATGGCTTTGAAAAATGCTTTGTGCCTCCATTTCTGCATGCATTACACTTTTAACTCATGTTGGCTGGCTTCTTTGAGAAGCACAGCAGTTAAAAGAGGGTGGGAAGGGATGTATGTGTAATGTAATAGCATTTTACAGCACCGCTTGTTGGCCAGGGATGTTTTTCCAAGCTCTACGAACTTACATCTAAAATAAATTGCCCACCCCCATTCCTGTAATCTTTTTGATTGCCACAATGGCTTCTGACCTACTTATTGATCCTGACCCCATTGTGGCCACCATGTCTCCCACTTATAATCACTCTTTCACTTCTGCACAAACAACCATCCTGCCCAGTCCCATTGATCACACAATACACTCTAATACACTCTCCTGCAATCTCCTATCAACCTGCTCATCCTCTGCAGGTTTTCCACCTGACAGGCATTTATCCTGCAAGACCATCAGGTAGGAAACCTGGAAAAAAATGCCACATGCTCTGTAGTTAAAAACCAGCAGGATGTTGAAGGGAACTCTGGCTTTCCTGTTTGTAACTCTTCCTTAGCCTCTGGGCCTCAGTAAACATTAGGGTTAAGGACCCTGGAAATCTTTCTCCTATAAATTTTGGTTGGAATCAAAAAATGGTTTTGGCTTATGCTTTCCTTTTTTGAATAATATTTTCAGTCTGTGAAGTTACGTGATTCTCATCCAGAGCAATAATATAGATGTTGTTCTTGTGTTTTCAGTCAGTGTTTCCATGTGAATTGCATTGTGGGCAATTCTGAACATGATAAATTGCTGTAATTTGTCAGTTTGCAGGAATATGACTCATTAGTTTTAACTTGATGTAAACCCTGCAGGACAACAACATACATTATAATAAAAATATATTAAAGGAACGGCCAAACTTGATATATACTTTAGAAACCTTAAAATGCCAACTTTTCAGTAGGGCAGGTCATTTTTATGAATGTTGTTCACTGAAAGATGAGCACCCGTTTAAAGATTTTAATCTTTAAGTCTAGATTACCAGAAGTAAATGTGCCTTTTTAAAAAACTCATATTTAACTTAGATATAAAATTAAATCTGGTTCAGACTGTACGATGTTCACTGATCTGTTCGTAATTGGGTCACATACTTCAAACACCTGTCCCTGTAGTACTTGATTCTGAACATGTCCAAAAATTCTTTCATACATTATTGTGAAATGTCAGAGGATTTTGGCAGAACATCTGCAAACTACATAGAAAGAAGTTAGTTTCAAACATGTAGTCAATACTTCTGCAAGTTGGTGTTCCAGAGAAGAAGGAAAGACTGGAAAATGATCGACAGCAGATTCTTACTCTGGTGGATTGTTGACTTGCTGTCAATCCATCAAATGTGATCCTTGAGTTTAAATTGAACAAGCCATTTTTCTTACTGATAAGTGACTTCATGTCATGATTATTTCTGACTAAAGGTCATCAATGTGAAAAATTAATTCTTTAACAGATGCTTTCTAATTTGATAATTCTAACCCTATTTCTAGTTCAATCTGTTTTAATTCCTCTGAGTATTTTTGCCTTCTGTGTAATGGACTCTGGGTTATGAATTCTTGATGTGTTTGCTTAGAGTCAGAGTCACAGAGATGTACAGCATGGAAACAGACCCTTCGGTCCAACTCATCCATGCTGACCAGATATCCCAAGCTAATCTAGTCCCACCTGACAGCACCCAGCCAATATCCCTCCAAACCTTTCCTATTTTATATCACCATCCAGATGCCTTTTAAATGTTGCAATTGTCTCAGCCTCCACCACTTCCTCTGGCAGCCCATTCCATACAAGTACCACCCTCTGCGTGAAAACATCGTCTCCTTAGGCCTCTTTTATATCTTTCCCCTCTCACCATAAACCTATGCCCTCTAGTTCTGGACTCCTCTACCCAGGGAAAAGACCTTGTCTATTTACCCTATCCATGCCCCTCATGATTTTATAAACCTCTATAAGGTCGCCTTTCGGCCTCCGACACTCCAGGGAAAACAGCCCCAGCCTTATTGATCCTTATTGATCCTGACCCCATTGTGGCCACCATGTCTCCCACTTATAATCACTCTTTCACTTCTGCACAAACAACCATCCTGCCCAATCCCATTGATCACACAATACACTCTCCTGCAATCTCCCAATTGCTCAAATCCTCCAACCCTGGTAACATCCTTCTAAATCTTTTCTGAACCCTTTCAAGTTTCACAACATCTTTCTGATAGGAAGGAGAGCAGAATTGCACACAATATTCCAAAAGTGTGTGCACACAATATTCCAAAACCAATGTTCTGTACAGCTGCAAAATGACTTCCCAACTCGTGTACTCAGTATTCTGACCAATAAAGGAAAGCATACCAAACGCCTTCTTCACTATCCTATCTACCTGTGACTCCACTTTCAAGGAGCTATGAACCTGCACTCCAAGGTCTCTTTGTTCAGCAACACTCCCAAGGACCTTACCATTAAGTGTATAAGTCCTACTAAGATTTGCTTTCCCAAAATGCAGCACCTCACATTTATCTAAGTTAAACTCCATCTGCCAATCCTCAGCCCATTGGCTCATCTGACCAAGATCCCATTGTAATCTGAGGTAATCTTCTTAGCTGTCCACTACACCTCCAATTTTGGTGTCATCTGCAAAGTTACTAACTACATCTCTTATGCTCACATCCAAATCATTTGTATAAATGATGAAAAGTAACGGACCCAGCACCGATCCTTGTGGCAGTCCGCTGATCACAGGCCTCCAATCTGAAAAACAACCCTTCACCACCACCCTCTGTCTTCTACTTTTGAGCCAGTTCAGTATCCAAATTTCTAGTTCTCCCTGTATTCCATGAAATCTAACTTTCCTAACTAGTCTCCCATGGGAAAACTTGTCGAACACCTTACTGAAGTC
>NC_057726.1:35882404-35889979 GCF_004010195.1 Chiloscyllium plagiosum
GATTTATCCACTTTTGGGCGTTTCAAGATATCCAGCACTTCCTCCTCTGTAATATAGACATTTTCAAGGTGTCACCATCTATTTCCCCACATTCTATGTCTTCCATATCCTTTGCCACAGTAAATACTGATGCAAAATACTTGTTTACTATCTCCCCCATCTCCTGTGGCTCCACACAAAGGCCACCTTTCTGATCTTTGAGGGCGCCCTATTCTTTCCTTACTTATCCTTTTGTCTTTATCGTATTTGTAAAAACTCTTTGAATTCTCCTTACCTCTATTTGCCAAAGCTATCTCATGTCCATTTTTTGCCCTCCTGCTTTCCCTCTTAAGTATACTCCCACTGCCTTTATATTCTTCTAAGTATTCACTCGATCTATCCTGGCTATACCTGACATAGGCTTCCTTCTTTTTCTTAACCAAACTCTCACTTTCTTTAGTCTTCCAGCATTCCCTATACCTACTAGCTTTCCTTTCACCCTGACAGGAATATACTGTCTTTGCACTCGCATTGTCTCATTTCTGAAGGCCTCCCATTTTCCAGCCATCCCTTTACCTGCAAACATCTGCTCCCAATCAGCTTTTGAAAGTTCTTGCCTAATACCATCAACATTGGTCTTCCTCCAAATTAGAACTTCACCTTTTAGATCTGGTCTATTCTTTTCCATCATTATCTAAAACTAATAGAATTATGGTCGCTGGCCCCAAATTTTCCCCCACTGACACCGCACTCACCTGCCCTGCTTTGTTTTCCAAGAGTAGGTCAAGTTTTGCATCTTCTGTATTAGGTACATCCATATACTGAATCAGAACATTTTCTTTTACACACTTAACAAACTCCACTCCATCTCTCCCTAAACACTATGGCAATCCCAGTCTATGTTTGGAAAGTTAAAATCCCCTGCCATAACCACCCTATTGTTCTTATAGATAACAGAGACCCCTTACAAATTAGTTTCTCAATTTCCCTCTGAGTATTAAGAGATCTATAATACAATCCCAATAAGGTGATCATCCCTTTCTTAATTCTCAGTTCCACCCAAACAACTTCCCTGGCTGTATTTCCAGGAATATCCTCCCTCAGTACAGCTGTAATGCTATCCGTTATCAAAAACGCCACTCCCCCTCCTCTCTTGCCTCCCTTTCTGTCCTTCCTGTCGTATTTGTTTCCTGGAACATTAAGCTGCCAGTCCTGTCTATCCCTGAGCCATGTTTCTGTAATTGCTAATTTATCAGTCCTACCTTGATCTCTGCTTTGTCTCTGCCTGCCCTGACTGTTTGACTTTCTTTTTTTCTCAACTGTACCAGTCTCAGATTGATCTCTTTCCTCACTATCTTCCTAGGTCCCACCCAATACCTTACTAGTTTAAATCCTGCCGAGCAGCTCTAGCAAATCTCCCTGCCAGTATATTAGTCCCCTTCCAATTTAGGTGCAATCCGTCCTTCTTGTACAGGCTATCTCTACCTCAAAAGAGATTCCAATGATTCTTCTCCCATACACCAGCTCCTCAGCCATGCATTTAACTGCTGTATTCTCCTATTCCTGCCCTCACTAGCTCGTAGCGGCAAGAGTAATCCAGATATTACTACTCTCGAGGACCTATTTTTAAATTCCTGACTAATTCTCTGTAATCTCCCTTCAGAATCTCAACCTTTTCCCTTCCTATGTTGTTGGTTCCAATGTGTACAATGACCTCCTGCTGGTCCCTCTCTCCTTTGAGAACATTCTGCACCCCTCAGAGATATCCTTCATCTTGGCACCAGGGAAGCAACACACCATTCTGATTTTTCGCTGCTGGCCACAGAAACGTCTGTCTGTACCTCAGACTAGAAAGACCCCTAACACACTCGATCGCTTGGAACCTGATATATCTCTCATTACATTAGAGCCAGCCTCAATACCAGAAACTTGGCTGTTCATGCTGCGTTCCCCTGAGAATCCATCACCCCCCTATATTTTCCAAAGCAAATACTTGTTTGAAATGGTGATAGCCACAGATGACCCCTACACTACCTGCTGTTGCTTGTAGCTACTCCAATCAGGAAGTTTGTTGTCATGATGTGTCCTGCTCGTCTGTCTTATACCATTCTCACACATCCATTGTAGCTCATCTGCAACTACATTGTGACATCCGTCATCCAACTACACCGAGGTCAACCCCCTCTTTCCGCTGCTTTCTTTTTTGTTCCCTAGAAAAGATAAATGTTGTTTTTAGCTCTGATGAAACAACTAAAATACTGACACTGTTTACTGGATACCACCTTTTACAGTTAGCTTTGCTTGTGCAAATTCATGTATCTCTTTGTTTGTCTTATGTTTTACAGAATCTGAAACTTTTAGCATATGTCTTTGCATTTACATTTTCTTCCATAAATCTTTACTTATGGTCATGATCTCTGGAGCAGACAAAGAAAGTGCATAGAATGTAGCGTCTTATGAGACTATTCCTTGTGACCAACTTGAACTTTCTTGCTATTGGCACATCCTTCATCTTCAGAAAATTACTTCTCTAATTTCTTCTAACTTTTGCACCGTATCTGCCAACTTCTGTTCTCGTTTGTCCTAATTAGACAAACTTACTTACTTGTTCTAGACTTATATTATTCACTTCAATTTTCACTCTAGTTTCTATTGATGTATTCGATCTAACTGCCATTGACATTGTTACTCAATCCACATTCTAAACTGCCTTTTCTGGTTCTACAAGTCATGCTGTGACATCAGTATACACGTTTGTCATGTTCTTACATTGAATGTTTACCTGTGGAAGTACATCTAATTCTCTGAATATTTGTTCTGTATACATACTAAACAATTTTGATGACAATGCACAGTACTACTCTTCCACGTGAAATATGGTTAATTGACCTTTTTTTTTGCCTGATGCTTGCAATTTAACATATAGACAAATTTCATGTCTTCACTGTCAAAGTCACATTTCAACAACATGCTAATTGATTTTTGCTGATAAACATCAGCAACCATTTTTTTCCTAATCTGTGCATTGTTGGCAAATGTCCCTGCTTACTTTAGGTATTTAGGTAACATATTCCCTCTCTTTTTCCTATCCAGGTCTAAATTCAGACTGTATTTCACCAAACTCAGCTTCAAAAGTGTCATTATTTCTTTCTATTATGATTTTCAAGATCACTTTAATGAGATAACTCATTCAGCTTTTAGTGCTGAAATGATTGCACTCCGTTGCTTTAGGTTTCTTAGGTAACTTATCGAATACTGGATGTCTCAAGTCACTTGGAACACATCCTTTAATTTATATTGAATCACAAATTTCCATTAACCCTTCCGGTTCTGATTCATCAAGGCCAGCAAGTGCTCTTTTGTTACTTCATCAGTCAGGAACTTTTCTTGTTCTCATCAATTTCAAAGCATACTTTATGTTGGATATCAAAATGTTTCATCCATTGTTTGTTTCCACATTGTGAGGACTTCCTCATCTTGTCATGATCATGAATCGTAATCCCACATTAACTATGCACATATTGTACTAAACTTTAATTGCAATGTGCTTTTTGTTTGAAAGAACTTTGCCACATGGGCTCCTGACTAAGGGAAGACAGTACCTCCACTCAGCCATGTCTTCAACCAGAGTTTCTGTGAATGTCACAATCCCTGTAGTAAGCTGATTTTTTATTTTACTATAAAGCTGGGTTATTTCCCAATAATAAAAGTCCTCACTGTTTTCTTTTAGCTGCCTGTGTATGCTCCTCACCATTGCAAAAGCCTGCTAATGTTCAAGCCCGTTTCCCTTTTTTGATAGAGATTGAACAGCATTATTTTCAGACTCTTAACTATTCCCTACATGTCTTCTCATTAATCGTGTAAACTTGGGAAGTCTCTGATCTTGGTTTGGATCAACACTGACTTGCAGAATAGTCACTTTTTTCCGTTTTGTACCAAACAACTAGTAAAATGCTGCTTTACATGCACATGTATTCATTTCAGGTCATATGTGATCTGCTCAAAGGCAGAACTTTAGTTCATTGTCTGCTGGTGCTTTCATCCTAGAGCTGCTTTTTGGCAGTGGCTGTTTGCCATCCACTCTGTAAGCAGACAGATCCCATCGATACCTCAGCCCAAATAGGAAACAAACCCATGCCATTGGTATCATTCTCGCCAGCAAAACACTGCTCCCCTAGAGACCCAAAAGGTTAGAAACTGATTATGAGCATCTTTCATTGTAGGGATTGAAATTAAATGTTGGAAGCTGCTGTTGCTCTGCATAGGCTGTGCCACTTCTTTATTTATTGTGAGGTCCATAGCTCTTAATAACTCACACGTGGTCCTATCATCAATGAGAAAAAAACTCACATGATCACAAAGGAGTTTTGACAGTGAAACCATGGTTCATTTTTTCTTTTGTACATTGAACTTATATCTCATTTATGATTGTAATCCCAACACATTAAAATCAATCAGATAATGCTGTAACTATTGCTTCCATCTGCACCAGCCGTTCAACAATTAGCTTTAATACATTGGCACGTCATTGGTTCAATCTTCAGACTATTTGCATGATTTCACTAGCTTCTTTCCAGAGATTTTATTACAGTTTCAAAGCAGACAATGATTATATTTTGACAGCCTTTCTATACTGGTCTGTCACTGCCACAACATAATGCCAAATTGAAAATTTAAAAACTCTCTCTGTACTCCAGTTGCAAGCAAGACTTTCATTTTCTTTGCTTAAAATATCTGCTTACACCCACTCCTAGCATACTCTGTGTTCTATAAATATATAGAGTTGGTTAAATTCAGGTACATGTAACTGCCAATCAGTTGACACATGTAGTTATATTATATATTTTGCATTCTCAGCCTCAGTCACAGGCACTGAAATTTGACTCCAGAAAATAATGGGTCCAGAAGAATTTTCTGTCCCATAATCTCTGTACCATTTCCTTAAGTTCTTCTAATAAGCAAATCTCCATGTCAGATCACAAAGTTGTGAAATGTATCTGATCTTACATTTTTATAGAAAAGCTTAGCCAATCTTAAACATTGATCATAAGCTGTTTCTTGTAGGTGTTTCCATTTTCTGCACATGCATAATAATTAGCCATGTTGTGTAACCCTGGGGCAAACTTGCAGTGGTGTTTCAGAGCTGCTCCTCACTATTTACAAATAGTACAAATTGTTAAGGAAAAAGAGAGCTAGGCAGAGTATAAAGTCTAGGCATCTGAATGGTAGAAATATGTGCAGAAAACGATATGGGGTTGCCTAAATGGTATGATTTATGGAATAGTTTTTTGTTCCATGAGGAAATAATAAGATAACAGCCTGGTATATTTCTGAATGCAATGTATTGCAGTATTTAGTCTTAAATGTATTAAACAATGTTGTTAAGATACCCAAGCCTGAAGACCATTTTAAACATTGCTGTCTCCTTGATAAGACTGTCTTGAAGCTGCAGTGATTATAATGAGGTCAGCTAGTTGGCCCTCATAGAATATGAGTTCCTTGATTGGGGCTGTTAATCTGGTTCAATTAGGGACCCTTGGCTAACAGATAAGATCAGGAGTGTGCCTTTTGTTGAGAAGGGCACTGTTTGTCACTGGCCACTCAGTTGTTTTCCTATCTTCCTGGTGGTGGAAATTGAATAAAGATTCGTGCACTTTGTGTCTTTCACTGTGTCTCACACGTATACACACACACCATGGGTGCTGGGGAAAAAATAAGCACTACCGCACTTAGGTGGTAGTGTGGGGGTTAAATTAAAAAAAAAATAAAATAAATGGGAGTGAAAGAACAGGTGTCACACAGCATTCCCTTTGATGTGAAGGGCACTGCTTGTCACTGGCCACTCGGGTGTTTTTCCTATCTTCCTGGTGGTGGAAATTTTAAAAATAAATAAATAAATAAATGGGAGTGTCAGAGTCTCCCCACTCGAGGAACTGAAAAAAAAGATCAAGAGTGTGCCTTTTGTTGAGAAGGGCACTGTTTGTCACTGGCCACTCAGGTGCTTTCCTTTCTTCCTGGTGGTGGAATATAAATAAAGATTTATGCACTTGTTGTTCTTCACTGTGTCTGACACCTGCACACACATGACCTGGGTGCTGAGGAAAAATAAGCACTACCACTGTTAGGCAGTAGTGTAGGGGGAGGAACGAATAAACAGATAAATAAGAGTGTCTGAGCTTCTGAGAGCTGGCTCTGAGGGAGCTGGATCAGTTGTGAAGGACTCTCCATTTTGTATGAGGGAGGGGACTGACCTCTGTGCTGTCTGGACAACATAGTCAATGTATTATTACTGCTGTTGGGTTTCCTACTAAGGAGGAGAGTTTCCTTTGTTCTCTCCCCCTTGTTTCAGGTAGACATTTTGATTTTAGGTTTTCTCAAAAAAAGCTAAAAAGAAGAACAGGAGTGTGCCCTTTGATGAGAAGGGCACTGCTCGTCACTAGCCACTCGGGTGTTTCCTTTCTTCCTGTATTATATAGATAAATAAATAAATGAAGATTTACACACTTGTTGCTCTTCACTGTGTCCGACACCTGCACACACACGACATGGGTGCTGGGGGAAAATAAGCACTACCACTACAATAAGTGAGGGCAAGATAAAGAAAAGAAAGAGAAAAAAGAAGAAAAGATATGAGTGTCAGAGGCTCTGTTCACTCTTGAGAGCTGGTTCTGAGGAAGCCAGACTAGTGTCAAGTATTTTGCATATGTAAATAAAGGGTGACTTGGTTATGGAATATCTGGAGTTATTTCAGTGGTGACAAGAGAAAAACTGAGCTCTTGAAGAAATTTGCTTGCAACAGGTGTCTTTGAATTGGGGTAAGTGTTTTTGCCATCATGCCATTAGGAAGTTTGACAAAGGAAAGGAACAGTAGTATCTGACACCCTGCTCACTCTGAGAGCTGGCTCTGAGGGATCTCAAGCAATGTCAAGGACATTCCATATATAAATAGAGGAGATTTGGTGATGGGATATAGGCCTCTGTGGAGTTATTTCAGTGGTGATGAGAGTGGGATTAATGGTGTAACACTGCAAAAGCACTTAGTAGCTGTAGCCCATCTATACTTCAAACAGGCACTACAACAGGCTTTATCTTTGGAAAATACAGCAAGTGGAGGATATGAGTTGCTGAGCACAGAGGAGCCTCGATTATCCGAATACCAATTATCCAAAAATCGGAAGGAGATCTCGAGGTTCTGATGGAAACATTACATCAAAGACATGTTTCCAACAGTCATCACATCGTTCGTTTACAGGGATTAACCAGGCACAGCCTCCAAATGACTGACTTCCTGCCCCCTCTCTCTGCACACTTTTCCTGGAGTTCCACAGAGGGGTACACCCTAAATCCCCCTTCCCCAAATAATCTCGCCAACATTGTCCTGTACAGGGCAAACGTGGAACCTGTCAAAAAGTTGCAGTAAATAGGTGTGTGTGTGTGTGTATATGTGTGTGTGTATATGTGTGTGTATGTGTGTGTGTGTGTGTGTATATGTGTATATGTGTGTGTATATGTGTGTGTGTGTATGTGTATATGTGTGTGTATATGTGTGTGTATGTGTGTATATGTGTACGTGTGTGTGTGTGTGTGTGTGTGTGT